>NC_056748.1:501080857-501149251 GCF_019279795.1 Protopterus annectens
ATCAGAAACGCTGAGAAGAAATCGCCCATTGCCACAGTCTGAGTGCTTCTCGACACAGGGGTAGGACCTGGTTCCGCCTTGTTTGTTGATATACCACACTACAGACATATTGTCCGTCTGGATTGCTATCTCCCAAGGGAAGAGAGTCTTGAAGGGCTTGCAACGCTAAAAGCACTGCTCTCATCTCTAGAACATTTATGTGCAAGTGGCATTCGTGGTTGCCATGTGCCCTGGACAGTTCTGCCCTGATAATGCCCCCACCCGATCAGGGAGGCTCCGTTGTCAGAGTAGCAACCGGAGGAGGGGAACAAAGGGTCTTCCCAATAAGAGCTGAGGGAAGACATCCACCACAGAAGATGATTTCTGCATGTTTGCGTGATCATAATGGTGTGAGACATTGGAAGTTGCTGGTATGACCATTGCGTGAAGAGCATCCATTGAAGGATTCTCATGTGGAATCTGGCTAATGGAAGCAGAGGTATGGCAGCCGCCATAATCCCCAACACTTTCAGAACTAACCTGGCTTTGATTCTGTTGTGCTGAAGAGGAGCGAGACTATTTTGTGTATGTCTGTTATTCTCTGATCTGTTAGTCTGCAGACATGTTGACTGTGTCTAGATTTGCGCCTATGAAGGTAATAGTACGACAAGGCGACAAAACAGACTTTTGAAATTTATTGAAATGCCTAAATTTTGACGAAAGGTGTAGTCCCTGGCCATTAGAAGAAGATGCTTGGTGGGAGCTGTGAGGAGCCAGTCGTCCAAATATGGAAACACCTGGAATCCTGTCGTCTCAGGTGAGAAGCTACCACTGCCATGCATTTGGTAAACACCGGGGCAGTGGTGAGACCAAAGGGCAGGGCCCTGAATTGAAAATGACTGGTTCCCAGCCTGAAGCGGAGGAATCTTCTGGAGCGTCTGTTCATTTTATGTGATAGTACGCATCCTGAAGATCTATAGAGCACATCCAGTTCCTTTCCCAAAGGGGAAGGATGGACTGCAGCGTGACCATCCGAAATCTTGTTTTCTTGACTGACTTGTTCAAGATACTGAGATCCAAAATTGGTCTCCAGTCCCCTGTTTTCTTTGGAACTAAAAAGAACCTGGAGTAGATTCCGGATCCTTGCTGGTCTGCTGGAACTGGCTGAATTGCTCTTTTGCAAGCAGCTTTGAAATTTCCAAAGCTGCAAGATCCCTTTGAGCGGTGGAACATCTGGAAGGGATTTTTGATTGGTTTGGAATGCAAAGCAGGAATAATACCAAGAAATGAGGGAAACTGAAAACCCATCTAGTCTTGATCAAGGGAAAAATAGCCAGGCTTTCTGGGTCCCAGTAAATTTCCCTCACCCCTCCGAAGGTGCAGTCGGGCAAACAATTTGCTAAAAAAAGGGCTTAAACAGGGGAAAACTTCAATTTGCCCGGGCTGAGTTAGGGCCGCTAATTGTTGTTCCACTCTGCCTAAGACTAAACAAGTGCCTAAAAGAGTTTAGGAACCAATTTTCCCACTTTGTCTCCTTTGGGAATGCCAGCAAATATATAGATAATTCAGTCAAGCAAAATTGAGTCGGTGCAGAACTCTGAACAGTTACAAAGTGCCAAAAACATACTTGCCAGCTCTATATTTCCAGATTGTTTGGGAGGTATACTCAGCCAGAACAAAAGGAGATTCTAGCGAAGTGTTTTTTATACAAAGTGGAAAGGGAGAAAGGATGAACAGAATATAATTTAAGGTTAAGAAATTAAGTGGATTGGCCTTCTCAAAATGTTCTCTTTGTATTGGGTAGATTGAGCAAATGACACTAGAATAGCAGGGAGTGCCCCGATCAAATTTACAGCAGGGGCGTGCAACTGCAAAGTCACCAAGTATAACAAGACACCAACAGGGAGGGTTGAGAACTATACTACAGCTACTAGCTATTCACAAACTGAAAATACAACTCGCAGTATGAAAAAGCAGTTTACAGTTAATTCAGTAAAAATGCAACTGCGATAATGAAACACTAAAAGAAAAATAGTTAAAACAATATAAAACAGTATACAAATGGAGTGAGAGAGTACAAAAAAAAGCTTTATAACAGTGCAAACTGTACTAGATAAAGCACAACTATAAAAGTTAAGAAGTGCAATTCAATGAAATAAATGAAAGAAATAACTTATTCTGCTCTTGGAGTTTTATCAAATTTCTGCTTTGCCCCAGTGATGACTCACCACTCCACAGCCTGGTAAAATCAAGCACAGCCCCATGCAGACACAGGGTTTAAATACCAGAAAAGATGGAAGAATCTAGAACCTCGAATTACTACCCAGTCCTGCTAGCCCCTGCTCTTTCAACCAATCACTTGTGCTAGAGAAGTTCAGGCAACCATGTTACTCTAACAGAGAAGACACCATCAGCAGACGGCTGCCAGAAACACAGGAAACTCAGCAAAGCAACCGGACCTGGATAACAGCAGGCCTCTTACAAAATAAAAAAAAAACAATTACATTAAAAGA
This sequence comes from Protopterus annectens, assembly GCF_019279795.1. NCBI lineage: Eukaryota > Metazoa > Chordata > Ceratodontiformes > Protopteridae > Protopterus > Protopterus annectens. The sequence goes on from NC_056748.1 coordinate 501,083,350, forward strand.
AAAAAAAAAAAGCTTACCTGCTTCTTCCACAGAATAGAGCTCCCTCCAGAACATCCTATGCTTATAATCATCTTTTGGTGCATAAAGATATGTATTCAGTTTCCATTTTTTAAGTCTAAAAAGACAAAGAAGTCTATAAATTTTAAGTAAGTGACTCTCGTCAAAAAGTACACAATGAAAAGGGAAAGCCGATAAAAAAAATGCATATATATTTTACATGTTATACTTGCAAAATGCTTATTATGCAAGACACTAAAATATCTCCTGAGGTATTACCTCGAACATTATACCCAGAAATTATTAGGGTACGACACTCAAAGCAGGAAACCTTCCTACCTTAATTTCTTCCTTGAATACAGTACAAAATTGAACAACTTCTACCATGCTGGCAAAATACAAAACCATAGTTTAATATCAGAAGACTACATTCAAAATATTTCTCAATTAAAGTGCAGTCTTCACTTTCAGAAAAGATCCATACAATGTCACATATAAATAAAAAGCATAACTCTGCTTTTCTCCTTTTGTGTAGATTATAATGATAGTCCATATTTCTTCATCTGTTAACCATTTTAACCTACAACAACATTCATAACAGGAGTTTAAATAAACATGCTTCAGAGACTCTGGATAAGTCGCTAAAAAATAACCTATTAATGTTTACCGGTTTTGACAATGTACTAGCAGTTACCATTGCTCATCTTAAATTTAGCAGTTAGACTATTAGAGGTTACAGTACCTACACTTTTATTTTTGAAGTTGTATTTTTGCATTTAAGTGCAACCTATCAAAAACTAAACATTTTACAATGTTTAACTACTTACTTACATGTGCACTTGTAATTGTGCTTCTGTTTACAAGGGCATTCTACTCATGTAATTTTCGTCACGGTTTTATGCCCCTGAGTTGTCTCTGAAGATAATTTATGACCAGCTCACCCACCCAGTTAAAAAGTTAATAAAAACTGGATAAATGAATTGGTAATCATGGACACTTTAGTCATGAACTGAACCACCACCATACGGGCCAGGTAAATACAATGCATGTGGAAACCTTTTAAGGAGTAGCCAACCATCCAGTTAAGTTTTTGGCAGAAGTGAAGTACTCCAGGAAGACCCATGCAGGCACAAGGAAAACAAACTATGCAAACATTAACCAGATTAAGACTGAATCTCAGACGCGTGGGCATCTTAACCAGTGCCATCATGCTCACCACTTATCAAGCTGTGTTTGCATGACATCTTGCAGTACTTTAAAAATGTCTAACTCTTTCATCATGTTGCCTACCTCTCAATTTCTGGCCCAGGAAAAGCATATTAAAACAGGGATTCTAAGTCCTGCCTTCCTTCACTCCCAACTAGCCATAAACCTACATAATCTGTTAAAAAGTTAACGTAGCTGTGAACTATCAGACGCAAACAAAACATATGCAGCTGGAACGTCAAGAAAACCTTAACTCATTACATCTGAGAGTGATGTCTCCAGGTGCATCTGTAGTTAACTCCTACTGACGTCCTAAGCGTCAAATATTACTTGCTCATATTTGCATCATAGGTTCATACAAGGCTATCTGCCCTAGGGCATTCATAAGCCTAGCCAGAATATGCTTGGCTTTCGCCACCCATTGTAAATTTATTTTGCTATGCCCTTTTTCGAGGTTAGTATACTGTGCCTCTGTCTAACAGTGACACAGAAGTGATACCCGGGGTAAACCTACGATCTCCCATCCACTCATCAAGATTCCTCTTGAAGACAGTCAATGAGGGACTCTGCCTAACCTGGACTGGGGTTTTATTCCAGAGTGAAGTGAGCCTCTGGGTTATGAATCTGTCCCTCCAGCATGTCCTATTTATTTCAGTGCTGAGGTTCAAGTCTCTCAAGCGAGTAGCTCGATGGGATTTGGATTTTCTGAGGTGCAGCATGTCCATTAATTCCGGGTTGGACATGGCTTTATACGTCAGGCACAGATCGCCTCTGAACAGGCGGTATGCCACTGAGTAGAGCTGGAGTTTCTTTAACCAGGCAGCATATGGCATCTGTTTGAGCCCTTTGATCCTCTTGGTGAGGTACTTTTGGGGTCTTTCCAGTTGCTGCAAGTGTTTGGTAAGGTACATCCCAAAAGGGGCATTGTACTCAATTATGGGCCTGATGAGGGATGAGTAAAGAGGCAAGATAACCTTCCCTGATCTAGATGCGAATCCCTTCATGATTAGGTGGGCTACATAAAATGTTTTTCTAACCACTTTGGCCACGTGATTGTCAAATGAGAGATTGCTATCAACTTGGGTCCCTAATTACTTCTTCTGTACTTAATGGATTACCACCTATGTGGTAATTTATGGGATGACTATACACTTTTTGGCATTTAGCTTGAGGCTCTATGAGGCCCTTTTGGAGGATGCTTGCGTCGGCTGGAGAGTCTATTATGGCGTTCAGCCACAGTCCTTCCGTGTTGGCCTGTACCTCTGAGAAATATATACCGAACAAGAGAGGTCCCAGGACTGAGCCTTGTGGGACACCACTTGTAATTGGTTTGGAGTCTGACATGGCTCCAGCAATTCTAACCATGTGGGTTCTGTCCTTGAGCCAGTTTGCAATCCATCTAGTGACACAGGGGTTTATATTTAAGCTGGTGAGCTTATCTATAATGCCCGAGTGGGGTATTATATCGAAGGCTTTTGCGAGGTCCAGGTAGGCTGTGTGGACCACCTTCCCCTCGTCAATGGCCTTGGTGACTTGTTTCAAAGAAATCAACCAGGTTTAAGAGGCAGGATCTGCCCTTAAAGCCGAACTGGGTAAACTGGGTAGGATCCAGTGTCTGTAGGTCCCCAATATCTTTATTTATGAGGTCCATGATGATCCTTTCCATAGCTTTGCAGACCAAGCTAGTCAGGCTTATGGGGCAATAGTTTCCAGGATCCGTTGAGGCACCACCTTTATGGAGAGGGACCACTGTTGCTGTACGCCACTCTTTGGGCACATATCCTGTAGTAAGGCTGAGATTGAACAGTAGTTTTATGTTTGGGTTTAGCTCTTCTTGGAGTTCATGTAGGATGCAGCCCGGGACACCGTCTGGTCCCATTGATGCTGTGTTTTTTGCTTTGGAGAGGGCAGCTCTTACCTGAGCATCTGAGATATCAGGGGGGCAGCACTCTGCTGGGACAGATATTTGCCCTTTTGGTAGGGAGGGGGGGTTTGCGCTGAACCTGTCAGCTAAGATGTTGGCAATGTCTGTGGGTTCGGTGTATTTTTTGTCATTTTGGACTAATTCTAAGCATATCTGGGAATTACCACCCAGGTTCCTAACATAACTAAAGAAAGCCTTGTGATTATCCTTAGTGTCCTGTGCAATTTTTCTCTCGAAGCTGGCCTTAGACAATTTTATGAGTGCCCGTAGTTTTTTGCTAATACTGATCAGTGATGCCTTCCCTTTTTGGGATTTTGCTCTATCATTTTGTAGCTTCCTCCTCCTACTGTATAGTTTTGTTTATGGCTGTGGTCCACCAGACAGGACGTCTGCCTTTGGAGGATTGGGTCTTGGTTTTATTTGGGATCGCATGATCCATGCATTCCTGAATGTGTTAACAGAATGCGTTTATAAAGATTCTACAGTCTGGGACGTATTTTCCACAGGCCCAGGGGCTTTGAAGGATTCCACCTCTGTTTTGAGGAGTGTGAAATTTGCTTTAGAGAAGTTTTTCACTGTGGTTTTCTGGGCAGGGGGTGGGGTCGGGATGTGAATATCCAGTGAGATTAGTTTATGGTCTGATCTTACCAGTGAGGGATACACTTCTGGTCTGGAGCATAGAGTCCCCAAGTTGGTGATGATCAGGTCCAGTATGTTTTCCCCTCTTGTGGGAGTGGTAACAAGTTGTTCCATAGCATTTGAGTTTATAAATTCTAGGAACCTTTGGGCTAGGGTGTTGGAGCTAGAGTAATGCTCCCAGTCTATGTTTGGGTAGTTGAAGTCGCCCAATATAATGGTGTTTGGAGACACCTTCATACTTTCCAGTGTTCTCAGGAAGGCCGAGTGGGGTTCCTGGGTTTGGGAGGGTGGTCTATAGCGGGCTATAAACTGGAAGGCAGTTTTACCCACTGTTAGTTGCACATGGATAGTCTCGGATGCTTCGTGCTTTGCCACCAACCTGGAGATGTGGGTATCTTTGATGAATTGATACTGCCCCTCCTTTTGTGGTTCGGTCCAAGTTTTGGGGCCGAAAAGCACGGTATGAGGTATAACCTGGTAGTGCTGGGGTGCTCTCGGGAGCCCTCAACCAGGTTTCTGTTACTGCACAGATATCGAATAATTCCAAAACCATGCTACGTACACACTTTCATCTTATACATATATTCACAATAGCAAAATCAACTGCATTAATATCTGACCTCTGTCTAGTGCAGGTAAATGGTTATCAACTGTCGTTTTTATGATATTTATAAAGGTATAATTTTGATATTTTTTTCTAAATATCTCAACAACCAAGTAACAGAACACCCCTGACATCATATGAAAGCTCTCAGCTAGTGGAGTAAAATGCTGCTAACAGTATGTCTGTAACTTGAGTGGTTGCTGAGATACTGTAAGTTGCTTACAAAATACTATAACTATAACAGTTACTGTATTTGCTGTAACTAACTTATAAAATTCAGTTTAAGACCTAGAACCTAAAGAATACTACCACTATAAAAAGTAGACTGTGCTGAAAAGTTTGCCATTTATACATCTTTCATAACCCCTATGGTTCCAGAGATATGAACATTTGTTTGAAATGAGAGGACATTATTTGATTCTATCAAAAAGTTTAGGCTCCACCCACTGGAAGTTACAGTGCAAACTTCCTGAGCTCCACAGGAGTGGATGAGTTAAACCGCAAGCTATCAATAAAAAGAAATTCTCATCCTTGAAAGCCAACAAAATTTAAGCTTAAAAAGTTTGCAGGTTAATAAGCAGCTCCATGGACTTGCAGCCAACGGAGCCCAGACCACAACCCACAAGCTGTATGCCTGATTAGATGCAAGCATTCAGAAGGTGCCAGGAGCCAAGGATGCAGCTATGTCCGTTCTGGAAGGAGGATGGCCAGTGAAGAAAAGTTACTTATACAACCAAGTTGTTTATTCCTCCTTGTACCCACTGCACCACCAAGCATTAAGCAGTTGCCAAACACACAATCATAAAAAAAACAATCTACCCAGGGTAACAGCCTACAACTGCTACACTCCCACTTCACCATCAGCAATGACTATGAGCACTTGACATGGGAAAATAAGGACTGCCCAAATCATTAAAAAAGTTTTACTTGAAGAGTAGGCACATTAAATATCAAGTTCACAAATCAAAAAGTTAAGTCATTAGAAAAAGAGATAGTTAATGGCCAGGGATTCAGAAAGTAGGCAACCATTCAGAGCAGTACCTTTTTAAAGTGGAAAAAAAAACGAGCAATGTTCAATGTCATCTTCTGGGAGAAATTAACTTAGTGCAGTATGTAGGACATCACACATTACCAAGACATTCTGGATAAAAACTAAAAAAATATCTATACTGTTGCTGTTATGCAAGTAGTGCAGTGACAATCAAATTAGTGCAGGAAAGTGACCATATTCACTATTAATACTTCATTTTGAGTAGGGTAACTTAGGCAGTATGTTATTTTTGATGTTTGAGCAGAAGTCTTCACATTTGGAACTTCTGTCATAGATAGCCAGGGAAACAATGGCTATGAATGGATGCCTGTTCTTTTCCTGGCACCAACTAGAAAACCTCTTCTAGTTACCAATAACCTGCCTTGTCCCTGTGGACAATTAGAGAATTCCACTTGTGCAGGAGGCCTTCTAGTTCTGAAAACCTTCTGGAATAAGCAAAAGCCACTAGGAAGATGGTTTCCAGTATGCAGAAAATGCTGGCTCACTGGGCCAGGATAATGTCACATTCTGAAGGATGTACTTAAGGTTCTACAGCAGGGCAAGCTCCTTTCTTGGAGGGGGGCCTTGGGTGCAGGGCAGTAAACAAAACTGCTTTACTGGCTAAGAACACAGAGGGGAATCCCAAGACAGGTCGAAATACCTGAAATATGTACACAAATATAAAACAACTTTATTCAACTCTTTCTACAGCACATGTGCAGTCCTCATGTGTGATGTACTTTCTCCTACTGGTTGGCCCATTTGAAGCTAACCTTGACTTGCAATGCAAACCCATATTTTTTTTTTTATATGCACACTGGGCTCAACGTATTACCAGTGACAGATACTACCATTAAAAAAACTTTAATGTCTTGTCATGTTTCACTGTATCAAACCTACCATAGAAATGTTTCGTGTCATTTCATCACAGTCTTCCCATCTCCCTTTTTGCTTCCACTGTACTTTCACTCTCTCATTGCTTCCTAATGGTCCCATTTTCTGTTATGAAGTTTAACAGGTATACACCTCACTTTTCCACTTAATTACAACCCTCCTTTTTGCTGTTATCAGTGCAGCACTATCAATGCTTGCATGCATCTTTGCACATCTAGATTTCCCACCCAATTAAAATGCATCTTATTCTCTAGATGCCCTCCCTCTATTTTATGTACTAATTCAACTAAACCTCTTTTGTATTGGCATAGTTTTTCATATTCTCAAAACATACAATTCCAGTCTCTTAACTGGTGATGTTCAGATAGCCAACAAATCTTTCTAATCTCAAAGATCTAGGTGTGTGATCTTTCTGGAATACATAAATATTTGAGCAGGCACTTCCATGCAGATATTGTACAATTTCCTGTGTCTACTAGCCAATTCAGATGCCTAGCAAATCGCTACCCATGATTTCTCAACAATTTCTTTCCACAACTCAACTGCTCCTCCCAAGTGTACACTTGCTTCCATTTTGTCGGTCTTTAACTAATGCTTTACATATCCTTTCTACTATTCTCTTATTTCTGGTCTTCTAAAATCTAGTTTCCTGTATAACCTCTACCAACCCTTTTTTCACTGCAGTCTGTTCCCACCCCCGGACTTACTTTGCCAAGATGTCCTACACCCCTAAACTGCAAGATTTCCTTTGTACCAAGATAGAAGTTTTCACAAAGCTCTCTCCAATCCATTCTCATGCCCCCTTTCCTCATCTGGCCCCAAAAAGAAAATGCTTTCTCTCTTTCCCACCATCCTTTTGCAGCCAAGTTAACTTATCCTAGGAGATATTTCCATAATGCTATGGGCAACACCTCGAAATGCCAGGATATACTCTGTCTTAAATACATCATTCACTATTCTGGAAACCTACCACAATGGTACATGGACTTAGCATTACAGTAGTCTCTCGATTATCCAAACTAATTGGAACCCAGGGTACTTTGGATAATCAAACGTATAACTGAACAAGATAAAAACATCTAAAATCTTTTTTTTTTCTGCATGTAGAATACACAAATCCACTTTTTAATCATTCAGTGATTCCAATGGACAACAAAAGAATATTTTTCACACGAGCTGGCTACAAGCTCAAAAAACATGCTCAAGCAAATACATATAATGTTTACATATTCAGACTTTTATGATTTTTCCTACTCAAATTTTGGAGGGCTGGTTCCGATAATTGACATTTCTGATAATCAACGTTTAGATAATCGATTCTCTACTCTATTTCCCTCCACTTAAAAGTATACCCCTGGTTTTGTAAGTAGCACACTAGTTTTAGCCATGCTGCTCTAAAGTATTCCTGCACGTAAGGTACTGCCAAGCCCCCTTCTGTTAGCAATATTTTCTGCTATTTCACCCAGTGTGTTTTATCATACCAAATATACTCAAATTATTCACCTGCTCAAAGTCTCCCCAATTTCTTTCCCAGATCATAAAGGAGTGCTTGTATCAGATACAAAACTACCACCACAAATATTTTCACTGCCTGTGTTCTTTGGTACATATCACTCAATACTATTCTCTACTTTAACAGATCTTTGATTGTCGTCTGCTCCCATAATTCCTTCAGCAAATCACCAGCTCTCTTTATATTCCCAGAGATATTTTCATAGGATCAAAGGAGTTACTATGCTATAGGCCCGGAGGTCCTTAAAATCCTAGCCAAGAATTTAGCCCATGTTCCAACAAGTCAGCACCTGATTCCCCTGTCCAACAGGGACACAGATGGAATCCCAGGGACAAGTCAGCACCAGATTCCCCTGTCCAGAAGGGACACAGGTGGAACCCCAGGGGTGCATTTTCTGTTCCCCATCCAGTTATCCAGGTTGCACTTAAAGGATTAATGAGGTACTCTGACATGGAGAGGGAGTCTACTTCACAGAAGGGAGTCTCTCTGGGACACAAATCTGTCCCGCCAACAAGTCCTACTGATGTCACAGACCAGGGTGAAGTCACACGTGTGGGTTACTCAAGTGCAGCTTGACTTGCGGATATGCAGCAGTCTCATCAAAGCTGGGTCTGAGATTGTTTTAGATGCCAGACAGAGATCACCTTTGAGGAATCTGTAGGGAGACTGAAGAGAGGGACTGGGCTTTTAGCCTGTGTAAGGTAGATGTTTTTGCCCTGGATTCTCCTGGTGAGGAACCTCTGTGGTCTCTCCAGCTGCTGCATGTGCTTTGTGAGGTACATGCCGAAAGGGGGAATTGTACTCAATACAAAGAAATTATTTACTCACCATAACGTTCCATCTGAGTGGTTATACTTCATTTTCTGCAACCTGTGGGTATATGGATCCGTGTCGGATCCGAGCAGGCAACTTTTTTTCTAGCATCTGCTCCAAGCTTTGAGCTCCTCCCCTTATCCATAATGCCCTACCATCTCCTATCTTCCCTCAGATCGAGTTTGCTGCAACTAACAATATATGCGCAACTCAACCCAATAAACAAACCCTGAAAACAGGATAAGGTCTGGGGGATGGAGGGAGAGAATGTTGCAGAAAAATGAAGTATAATAAGAAGTTATGTACTCACCATAACGTTCCATCTGAGTAGGTAAACTTCATTTGTCAGCAACCTATGGGTCTTCGGATCCATATCGGATCCGAGCCGGCAGTTTCCAACAGCATAGATCCGAGCTCCAAGCTCCTCCCCCTACCCATAATCCCCTGCCAACCCTACCTGACCTCAGATCGAGTTTGCCCACAGCTAGATAAGCATACAAACAATCACCCACAAAACTAGCTACATACCCTTGCCATAAGGAAGGTAACATCTCGAACATCCGAAGGTCAGGGGGACGGAGGGGGGGGGGGCTGTTGACAAATGAAGTTTACCTACTCAGATGGAACATTATGGTGAGTACATAAAGTACAGTTTTGTACCTACCATAAATGTAGATGTCCGAACTGGATAGCATCTGCAGTCATAACAAGTGGAGTGTTTCTTGCCCCAGCTCTTGCAGGGTAGAATTTTGCCAATGTTTCCAAATAGATAGAGGTAAACACAACAATAAGCATATATGTACATATATACAAACAAATACACCAACAGCTAGCTATAGGAGGGTAAACACCCTAGGAGTACCACACTGACTGCAGATGCTATCCAGTACATTTATGGTAGGTACAAAACTGTACTATGTCCTTCATGGATGCATCTGCAGTCACAGAATACCATAGCCAACTAGGGAGGAGGTTAAAGGTATAATGTCTTTGGTTGCCACAAGAAGGCTGTGGTAGTGTGTAGAATGAGGTCTTATGTTCTGTGGAATTGGTTTTCCATGGAAGGAGATGCAATTTCCTATCCATTTGGAGATTGTCTGTTTGGAAATAGCTTTTTTCCTGTTGCATAGGCTACAAAAGTTGGTCAGTCTTTCTGCTATTTTAAGGTATGCAGTATTCTTTCTTGCCTGGTTTAAAGATACTCTGGATACCACCTGTAGGATTAGTCCTCAAGGACACTCTATCTTGGCATTAAGGCCTGTAGTTCTGAAACCTCCTTGCTGAAGTAATTGCCAGTAGGTAAGCAGTTTTCCATGACAGGTGTTGTAGGTCTGCTGTTGCTGTTTGTTCTAAGGGTGCTAGTGTCAACTTTTCTAGCACAAAGTTTAAGTCCCAAGCTGGCAATGGTGGTTTCTTGGAGGTTTTACATTCTTCCCTTCCTCTGAGGAACTGAGTAAAGGAAGCAAGAAAACAGGTGGATCAAAAGCTTCGTATTCTTGCTGGAAATAGCTGGATGTAATGTATCTTGGATGGAGGGGACAGGCCTGAATGAATGAAGAAGTTCGGCCCCAGAATGTTAGGCATATCTCATATCTACACACATCTTTTTCCTCCTCTTCGCACCAAATGACAAACCTTTTCCCATTTTCCAGCATAGTTCTTTCTTGTTGAAGGTCTGCTTTTCAAGAATAATGTCTTTAACTCTAGAGAAAAGTTCTGATTAGCTGCCTGCTATGTGATGTTCCATGCAGTTCTTGGTTCTTCCGGACTCCTTGCCCAGCATGCTGATCCGTGAAGCTTGTTCCTTTGTGCATCATAGCCACATTTTAGGAATGGTTGCTAACCTGTTGTATGTTATTTACCATCTCTAATACATATTTCTTATCAAGAGATTCATCAGTAGTTAGTTTAGTTAACTGATCAAGCATAAACTCTTGGTATTGTATCACTGACAGTTTAAAGCTCTAGCTGAGAGAGTAGCTGAAGTGTAGACCTTTACCCCATCTGTCTAGTGACCTTGCTTTTTTAGCTGTGGTCGTGGCTGCCTTGGGACCCTGGGATATAGTTTCTGGGTCTGCAAGTGGGGCCTTGTAAAGGTGGTGATGAGTATCTGGCACCCTGTAAAATCTGTCTGGAGAATCTGGATCATCCACCACAGAGAGAGGAGGTATAGCTAAGGGCCTGTGCTGTGGGGAGGTGCAAGTCTTTGGAGTCTGAAAAATCCTGTTGCTGCCATTGGAACTGTTCTGCATGGCATGCAAGGTTCCCAAAGGAGAATTCTTCTGGTGGGAAGCAGCTGGAATGGATTCTTCAGCATCAGAATCTTCAAAATGGAGAAGAAGCCTCAGGCTGGTCAGTTATGTCTGATTCATCAGCAGAATCATTGAGATCCTCTAATTAAAGAAATTAAATCTTCTGCCAAAAGGGGCCTGGATGAGGAGGGTTTAACAGGCACTGATTTAGTAGTCTTGGCTGCTTTAGCCCTGGCGAAGGCCTTAATGGACATGGCTGCTGGAGGCCTAGCAGCACCACGGGTAGAGACATCCATCTGATAAGTCAACCACCGATTTCTGAGTCGATTCAAGAATTGTTGCAGCGGCCCCAGTTATAAGAAGAGGTTCAGCTGTACTTTGAGTTTTCTTTTGAAGATTGTGTAGTCGGAGGATCCAAAATCAGTGCCGACCAAAACTGTTGGCCTAAGTTTCCCAGGTTAAACAATTGTTGAAAGAGTAAGTAGTGAAGTAATCTCTGGATCAACAGCTTCTGCCAAGAAAGACTGGGAAAATGGCGTCGGCTGATGCTTTTATACCGGACCCGACTACTGCAGGGCTGCCTGACGACAGGACAACCCACTTGTTATGACTGCAGATGCATCCATGAAGGACATGTTCTTAATCTGAAGTAGTTAACTTCATTTGTGCATCAACCTATGGGACAGAGTCCCCAGCTACCTAAATCTTGGGCGGTCCTCAAGGAAGGATGTTCCGGAGCACTGCAGAGCCAAAGGATGCTCTCCCTCTGGAGACAATATCCAGCTTGTAGTGATTAATGAAGGTATGAGACAAAGCCCATGTTGCTGCTGAGCAGATATCATCCAACAAGAGTCTAGAACGAACGGCCGCTGAGGTAGAGATAAACCGGGTAGAGTGGGCATGGACTCCTAGAGGTGCGGGCCGACCAGTACTTTCATATGCCAACAGAATACACAGAAATCCATCTGGACAGTGTGACTTTAGAAACAGCCTTTCCTAAGTTAAATTTGGCAAAGGAAATGAACAACTGATCTGATTGCCTATGACCAGCTGTTCTGTGCACATCCAACTAATGTAACTTATATTCCCCTTTGTTCTGGTAGTTGGGGAAAAAAAAACTGGTAGATTAATGGACTGATTAACATTCGATTCGGATGCAATTTTTGGAAGAAAGGAGGGATTGGTCCTGAGGTAGACTCTGTCTTTGTGGAAGGACAAATAAGGTGGTTTTGCACAAAGGGCTTGAATTTTGGAAACCCTTCGAGCTGAGGCGATAGCTACAAGAAAGGCAGTTTTCCATGATAAAAATTTTAGATCTACTGAAGCTGCAGGTTCAAAGGGGGTGGGAGGCTGTAAGTGCCTGCAATACCAAAGTTAAGTCCCAAAGAGGGACTGCTTCCTTCACCGGGCGTCTGAGTAAGAAAGTACCCTTCAGAAAGGCCTTGCATAACTTAGAGGAGATAAACGGTCCAAGGTCAATTCCTACGTGGTAGTGAGAGATAACCGCCAATTGAACCTTGACTGTAGAGGAGCTGGCGCACTGATCGAAGTGTCCTGAAAGGAAATCTAACACTGCAGGCAACAGAGCTGTGAAAGGATCTAGATCTCTGTGCTCCGGCCAAATAGAAAAACGTTTCCATTTGCTACCCTAGACCTTTCTGGTGGATGGCTTATGCGCCACCACCAGAATAGCTTTGACCTGGGAAGAGATACCGGGAGTCCTAGCTAACCTTGGAACTGGATCAACCAAGCCGTGAGCTTGAGGTTGTCCAGGTTCGGGGTCGGAAGATCCAATGGACGGGATATGAGATCTGGAATGGGATCCAGAATCCAGGGAGGATTCACTAGGTGAGACCAAAGATACGGGGAACCAAGCCTGGCGAGGCCAGAATGGGGCAATGTGGATTATCTTGTTCTGCAACTGACTGACTTTCTGTAGAAACTTCATCAGCTGAAGAGGAGGATAAGCATAAATGAAACTGGGGGGCCAAGCATGCACCAGAGCGTCTCGTGGGGATTCCCCGGGTGGGGGAATTAGAGCGAAGTAGTCGTTGCTTGCATTTAAAGGAGAGGCGAAAAGATCGCAACAAGGTTGACCCCAAGTGGAAAATATCTACTTCGCTACTTCTGGGTTCAGACACCACTCATACGGCGAGAGGATGGTGAGACTCAACTTGTCTGCTAAAATGTTGGACCGTCCCGGAATGTGCATCGCTATGAGAAAGCGGTTGGTGGAAATCGCCCATTCACACACTCTCATGGTCTCTCGACAAAGGGGATAAGACCTGGTTCCTCCCTGTTTGTTGATGTACCAGACCACTGCCATGTTGTCCGTCTGGATTGCAATCGTTCCTACGGGAAGAAGGCTCTGTAGTGCTTGCAACGCCAAAAGCACCACCCTCATCTCTAGGACACTGATATGCAAACAGGTCTCCGTGCTGTTCCACATGCCTTGGACTGTCCTGCCCGCACAATGCCCCCCCCCCACACGAGGCGAGAGGCGTCCATAGTCACCGTGGTTAGGGGAGGGGACATAGAAAAAGGGCGCCCCTTCTGGAGGTCCAGGGATTGGAGCCACCATAAGAGGGCCTTCCTGCATACCCTGCTGAGGGGGAATAGGGTGGTACAGGTGGAATTGCAGAAAAGACCATTGAACTTGGAGAGTCCATTGCAGGACTCTCATGTTCAGACGCGTCATCGGAAATATGTTGATGGTGGCCGCCATCGAACCCAAAGCCCTCAGGACCAATTCCGCTGGGGGTGCCTGGGGTAGGAGGATGGCCCCCACCAGAGTCTTAAAGTCCGCACTCTGTCTGGAGTTAAGAGGGCTAGATGCCTGTTTGTGTCCAACCTGGTTCAGATGAAATAAATGGTTGAGTTGGAGAAAGGGAAGTTCTCTCTATGTTGATCGTGATCCCCAGCTGAGTCGCTAGGTGAAGAAAGGAGTTTCTGGCTGCACAGAGTAGATGCCTTGTGGGGGCGGTCAGGAGCCAGTCATCCAGTTATGGGAAAACCTCAATGCCCTGCAGTCGCAGGTGGGCTGCTATCACCGACAGAACTTTGGTGAACACCCTGGGGGCTGTGGTGAGACCAAAGGGAAGGGCCCTAAATTGGTAATGGCTGGCTCCTAGCCGGAAGCGGAGAAACCTCCTGGATCGTCTGTCCATCAAAATGTGGTAGTACGCATCTTTGAGGTCTATAGAGCACATCCAGTCGTTCTCCCGCAGGAGGGAGAGAATGGATTGAAGCGTGACCATCCGGAACTTTTCCTTGGTTGTTGACAGGTTCAAGAGGGACAGGTCGAGGATCGGTCTGAAGTCCCCCGTCTTTTTTGGCACCAAGAATAACCTAGAGTAAAAGCCTGATCCGTACTGGTCTGGGGGGACGTGCTGGATGGCTATTTTTTCTAGCAGCCGCTGGATTTCCGCAGCTGCGGCCTCCCTCTGCTCGGGTGAGACGTTGGGGAGGTGTCTGGGATTGCGAGGGAAATGAGAGACTGGGATCTGGTAACCTCTGGATATGATGCGAAGCACCCAGCGGTCGGTCGTGATGGACTCCCAAGCTGCTAGGTGCCTCGAGAAGCGCCCCCGACTGCCTCCAGAATGGAGCAGTCGGGTAACCCTTCAGCTGTGTTGCGTAGGCCGGTCAGAGAACAGTTCTCTGGACCCAAAGTTCTTCGGGCCTCCTCTGCCTCTAGGGCAGCGTCCACCCTGTCCTCTGCCACGGAAGGACTGGGGGTCCGAAGCGAAACGGGGCTGTTGCGACTTTCGGAACCACATCTTCTTCTGTCCCTTTTGGTTCTTGGAAAAGGACCTCTGGGGAGCAGAGAAGCGGACTTAGACGGCAGACGTCTTCCCATTCTTCTCGCTCTGGACCAAGGTATCGCTTACGGTTTTGCCAAAGAGGGCAGAACCATCGAAAGGGGCATTAGCGAAAGACGCCTTAAATGGTTCGCAAAATCACAGTGACGGAGCCAGGCCAGTTGCCTCAAAACGACGCCTGCTCCGCAAGCTCTAGCAGCCCCTTCCGTGGGGTGGAACAGTAGCCGCATAGAGGTGTTCGCAATAGACCTAAGAGTAGCCATTCGGGAAGAGTACAACTGTTTGCCCTCAGCCGACATGGACTCCGGGGGCGATGCGGCGTACACTTGGATAAGGTCTCGCTGCAGTCGTATGACATGTGCCATGTAGTTCAGTGACCTCACTGAGAAGGTAGCTGAACTAAAAACCCGCTTCCCTAAGTGATCCATCAACAGAGACTCCTTGTCTACAGGATGGGCCGAGGGACTCTCCTGGGCCAATTCCCTTTTAGTGGCCGCCGCCACCAACATGGCATCTACAGGGGTTCCCTTACTCCAGTGTGATCTGTCGAAGGGTGGACTGAGCATTTATTAGGTCTTTTTGGGACTGGCTCTACAGTGTCCGGCTCCTTCCACGCCCTGGTAGTGATCAGATCTACCAGGGGGTCTGCTGGAGGGGACACCCAAGAGGTAGACTGGCCTGCTTCAAATGCCTCCAGGAACACAGATTCGTCTGAGGTAGGCTTTGGGGCAGACCCCCCCCCCCTAATCCTGAGCATCTCCATAATGTCTCCAAATGAGACGTCCTTGGGGGGTGATTTAGGGAACCTTCCCCTTCCTCCAAATCTGTGTCCTCGGTCAAAGACTCAGGGGAGTCCAAGTGCCTCCTCTTGCACTTGCGCTTGTGAGGAACCTCCTCAGGAGGGCTGTCCGAGGAGACCTCACCAGCAACATCATGTTCCAACGGAACGACCTGGGACATTGGAGCAGGCTGTCCCTGGGACTGGCTGACGTAAGTCAGACCCATCTGAGATGGAGTGCAGGGTGGAGCAGTAACCAAGGTCGGGGGTCTGGAATCCCTCGACAGGACCCTCTCCACTACGTCGAATGCCGAAGGAGAGCAGCTCTCTGGGATCCGAGAGTAGACCCTCCCTCGGATCAGACGGGCAGATCGGTGCCGGAGCAGACGAGGTCGGATCCGAAGGTCCAGTATGCTCCTACCTGGGCGGTGCCGAAGGCACACAAACCCTCAGATCCAAAGCTCTGCTCAGAGAGGTTGGATCCGAAAAAAAAAAGGGACCAGGCAGACTCGAGGGCATTGTCGGCGCCGAAGTACCCGATACTGTCAGCGCCGATGCTACCCGGCTCCAAAGACTCCAAACCCGGGAAGCGGGTTGGAGAAGGAGCAATCGGGGCAAAAAACGGGGTTGAGCTCCCCCCCCGGAGGGGGGGAGGGGAGGCAGGAGCACTCCCATCTGCAGCTGTGCCTGGAGGAATCTTATCATCCGGTCCAAGTCTGTGTCCGTCAGGCTTCGGGTGGATCTGGATGAGGCCACTGAGGCGGGACGGGAGTGCCGCCTCGATGACCTCGACGGGGGCCGGGCCTCCTCTTCCTCCGGTCCCGGTTAAAAAGAAGGAGACCGGAGCAGAGAGGGGGGAAGGCTCAGAAGTCCTGGAGGGAGAAGACTGCCTAGCCGGCGGGGCCGATGAGGCCTCGGCCCGCCGCTTGTGGTGCTTCTTCTGCTTCTCTTTCCTGGACACCCTATCCTCCTAGCCCGAAGCGTGAGTTTGAGTCCCGGCCAGGTGAAGGGAGGCAGGAGTGGCAGGAGCCACCGTGGAACCGGAGGCCGAAGCAGAGTCCAGGGGCAGCAGTCCCGCCAGAACCAGCTTAGTCCTCCGGTCCTTAAGTGCCCTGGGGTTGAACGCCGCACATATAGAGAAACCTGAAGACAGGTGTCCAACCCCAAGGCACAACACGCACCTAGTGTAGCCATCCGCCAGGGATAGCTTATGGCCACACTCGGCACACTTGGAGAAAACAGCGTTTGAGGCCTCCGACATACTGAAAGAAAACACACATGCTAGGCCCCAACACACAGCACACTCCCTAACACACCAACGAAGGTGGGGAAGGAAAAACTATCAAGAAGATTAACAGACTGGTTAAAAACTAATGAGGGACCTGTACACAACACACGCACGCTAAAAATTAGACAAAAGGAGAAAAACAGTAAAATTTTCTCACAAAAAACACTAAAGCCTGGAACTTTGTGAACGAGCTGCTGGATGAAACTGCAGAAAACTAGATCTGAGATCAGGAAGGGTTGGCAGGGGATTATGGGTAGGGGAAGAAGCTTGGAGCTCGGATCTGTGCGGTTGGAAACTCCCGGCTCGGATCCGATATGGATCCGAAGACCCATAGGTTGCTGACAAATGAAGTTAACTACTTCAGATCTACTCATATGGAACGTTATGGTGAGTGTAGAACTTCTTTATCTGAAGTAGTTAACTTTCCCTGAAACCTGTGGGTCAGTCTCCAGCTACTGTGATCTTGGGAGGCCCTTATGGAAGGATATACCCGAGCACCGCAGAGCCAAAGGATGCTCTACCCCTCGAAATAAGATCCAATTTGTAATGGAAAATGAAGGTATGTGAATTGGCCCATGTCGCTGCTGCACAAATATCGTCCAAAGCTACCCTGGACCAAAAAGCAGCAGAAGTCGCCATAGACCTGGTAGAATGAGCCTTAAGTATACCAGGAGGAGATAGACCTTTTGCTTTGTAGGCATGTGAAATGCAAAGAGTGATCCATCTGCCTAAAGAAACTTTAGAAATAGCTTTTCTCAAACGGTTTGGAAAAGGAAAGAAACAACTGGTCAGTCTTGCGGAAAGACTTCGTTCTATGAAGGTAAAAACGAAGCTGTCTATGAACATCTAACAAATGGAGTTTGTATTCACCTTTATTTTGGAAGTTGGGAAAGAAAACAGGCAGATTAATGGACTGGTTTATGTTTGCTTCAGATGCCACTTTAGGTAAGGAAGGGTTAGTACGGAGGGAGACCCTATCCTTATGGAAGGCCAAATACGGAGGCATGGCAGACAGAGCTTGAAGCTCAGAAACTCTCCTAGCCGATGTGATGGCGAGTAGGAAAGCTGTCTTCCAGGACAAAAATTTTAAGTCAACCGAAGCTGCAGGTTCAAAAGGAGCCACCAATGCCTGTAAAACAAAAGGTCCCAAGGATACAGAATCCTTGACAGGGGACCATAATAGAAAAGTACCTTTAAGAAAAGCCTTACACAGCCTAGAGAAGGCGTAGGCCATGTCTTCAACGTGAAAACTGGAAATGGCTGCCAATTGTACTTTGACTGTGGAGGAACTAGCTCCTTGCTGAAAGATACCAGACAAAGTCCAACACCGCTGGAACAGGGGCTGTAAAGGGATCTATTTTTCTCTGTGAGGCCCAAATGGAAAAGCGCTTCCATTTACTGCAATAAAGTTTCCTAGTGGAGTCTTTAAGAGAGGCCACCAGAATGGATTTTACCTGGGATGAAAAACCGGGAGTCCTGGCAATTAATGGAACTGGAGCAACCAAGCTGTTAGCTTGAGGCTGCCCAGATCGGGTGAACGTGTCCCCGACGGATGGGAAATTAGATCCGGGCAAGGATCCAGAACCCACAGGGGAGCTAAGAGATGAGACCAAAGGAATGGGAACCAGACACGACGAGGCCAGAACGGGACAATGAGGATCACTTTGCACCGTAGTCGGCAAGATTTCTGCAGAAACTTCTGAATAAGAAGTAAAGGTGGATAACCATACAGAAGCCCGGGGGGCCAAGCATGGACTACAGCATCTCTGGGGACTTCCCCTGGTGAGGGAATCAGAGCGAAGAACTCAATGCACTTCGCGCTGGAAGGAGATGCAAAGAGATTGCAGCAAGGCTGACCCCATGCAAGGAAACTCTCCTCCGCTACCGACTGTTTCAGAGACCACTTGTAAGGCATCAGAATGGCCCGACTCAATCTGTCCACTAAAATGTTGGAGCGCCCCGGGATGTGCGTTGCTATCAGAAATCGACCGGTGGAAATCACTCATTCCCACACTCTTCATGGCCTCGCGACAGAGGGTAGAATCTGGTTCCCCCTGCTTGTTGATATACCAGATGACCGACTTGTTGTCTGACTGAATTGCAATCAGAGAGGGAGGACTGTGTGAAAGGCTTCCAACGCTAAAAGCACTGCCCTCATCTCTAGAACATTTATGTGCAAATTGTCTCTGCTTGCGACCACGTGCCTTGGACTGTTCTTCCTGAACAGTGTCCCCCCACCAGAGTTGGGAGGCATCCGTGGTCACTGTGGTTTGGACTGGAGGTGACGCAAAGGGGTGTCCTTTTGACATCTGCGGTGAAGTTAACCACCGAAGAAGAGATGTCCTGCAGATGTGACTGATCTTGATCGGAAATTCCATGGGCAGGTCTAGCCAAGACCACTGAACAGCCAGAGTCCATTGAAGAACCAGCATGTGAAGGTGCACATAAGGGAGAATAGATATGGTGGCAGCCATGGAGCCCAGAGCCCGGAGAACCTCTCTCGCCTTTGAAAACTTGGGAGTTCGCTATCTGAGCTATGTGGCACCAGAGATGTAGAATCCTACCTGGAGTTATGAATACCTTCATCTGCAAAGTATCTAACCATGCCCAGTGAAGTCTAGAACTTGTACTGGCTGCAAATGGGATTTGTGAACATGGACTGCAATTCCCAGTAGCTCTGCTAACCGATTGAAATAATCTCGGACCAGACATAAGTGATGCTTGTTGGGCGCAGTGAAGAGCCAGTCGTCCAGGTATGGAAACACCTGAATACCCTGAAGCCTCAGGTGAGCCGCTACAACTGCCATTACCTTGAACACCCTGGGGGCTGTGGTGAGACCAAAGGGTAGGGGCTCTGAACTGAAAATGACTGGCTCCCACCAGAAGCACAGAAACCTCCTGGAGCTTCTGTGTATTTTGATGTGGTAGTAAGCAGCCTGAAGGTTTAACCAGCACATCCAGTCGCACTCTGAGACAAGGTAGAATGGACTGTAGGCGACCATCCGGAATTTCTGTTTGGCTACTGACAGGTTTAATGGTGACATGTCTAGAATGGGCCTGAGGTCCCCCGTCTTTTTTGGCACCAAAAAGAATCTTGAGTAAACGCCTAATCCAGACTGATTGGGGGGGGGGGGCCTTTTCGATAGCTCATTTGAGAAGCAGCTTTGAAACCTCGAGAGCTGAGGCCTCCCTGTGAGCGGGTGGAACAGCCAGGAGGTCTTTTGTAATATTTGGAGGAGAAACAAAGGGAATAGAGTAACCTCTGGATATTATCTGAAGAACCCAGCGATCTGTCGTAATGGACTCCCATGCTGCTGGGTGTAAGGACGATCGTCCCCCGACTGCCTCCACAGTAGGACAGCCTGGCAACCCCCTCAGGGCTGCTGACCGTGTCTATCAGAGAAGGGTTCCCTAGACCCGAAATTCCTGGGACCCCCCTCTACCTCTGGGTCGGTGTTGATCCTGTCCCCCTCTGCCTCTGGGGGAATAGCTGTCCTGAGAATCCCGGGAAAACAGATTCAGAACCACATCATCTTCTGCCCTCTGATTCCTAGAGAAGGACCGCTGAGGGTTAGAAAAGCGGACTCCGATGGCAGACAAAGTCTTCCCGTACTTTTCACTCTGGACAAGTGTGTCACATACCGTCTTTCTAAAGAGGGAAGAACCGTCGTAGGGAGCGTTGATAAACTACGCCTTGA
Organism: Protopterus annectens; assembly: GCF_019279795.1. Taxonomy (NCBI): domain Eukaryota; kingdom Metazoa; phylum Chordata; order Ceratodontiformes; family Protopteridae; genus Protopterus; species Protopterus annectens. The sequence continues at coordinate 501,103,807 of NC_056748.1, forward strand.
AAGGGTCCGTGAACTAACACAATCTGAGCCAGGCGTGACACCTCATGGCTATGCCTGTCCCAGCCGGCCTAGCTGCTCCTTCCGTGTTTGAGACAGACTTCAGAGTAGACATTTTCACCAAGAACAGCTGTCTGTCCTGCGGCGATAAAGACTCTGGGGAAGACTCTGCGAATTCCAAAGCAAGGTCTCGCAGAAGCCAAATCACATGTGCCAAATAATTCAGCGCATGGATAGCAAATGTCTCTGAGTATACGCGCTTCCCAAACCTATCCACCGAACTAGACTCGGTGTCTGGAGGGTGGACTAAGGAACTCTCCTGTGCTAGTTCCTTCTTTGTGGCCACTGCGACCAACACAGCATCAACTGGGGCTCCTTTCGAGCAGGGTTGTCAGAAGGGGGAGATAAAACCTTGTCAGGGCGTTTGGGGATGGGCTCTACAGTGTCAGGCTCCTTTCATGCCCTCGTGGTGATGAGGGTCCAAACAAGGAGTCTGCTGGTGGGCCTGTGCCAAAGGCCTCTAGGAACACTGACTCATCCCCAGAAGGTTTTGGGGCTGACCAACCTCCCTCTGGCGGAGAATCTCCATAACTTCTCCGAAGGAGACGTCTTCGAGAGGTGACCTGGGGGGAACCTTCTCCTTCATCTAAGTCAGTGTCAGTAGTGACGGACTCAGGGAGTCCAAGTGCCTCCTTTTGCACTTGTGCTTATGTGACCCTCTTCAGTGGGAGTTTCAGAAGGGGATCCGCAAGCCGCACGGGTATCCCTCAGGGGAAATCACCTGGGGATCCTCTGGCACAGGCTGTCCCAGAGACAGGATGAAGGGAGTCGTTGCCAAATCCAAGGGGGGCCTGGGTGGTATCAGAGGGGATGGGCTGGGGTCTCAATGCCTGGGAGAGAACCCTCTCCACCACTTCAAAGGCTGAGGGAGAAGCCCTCCCCAGATCCGAAGCAGGGACCAGGGCCGAAGACAGGGTAGCCTGAGGTCCGAGGGAATGGATTGTGAAAGGTCGGAGCCTAAGAATCCGTTCCCCCAGATCAGACTCCCTGTCCGCAGCTCCGAGAGTCATTCGGATCTGAACAAGTCGGATCCGAGGAACTCAAAGTAACAGCCGGAGTCGAGGTTGGAGGAACCGTCGGCGCCGAGCTACCAGCTCCGAAAAACCTCGGATCCAAGAGCCCCGAAGCATGGATCGGGGAAGGCGAGATGGGGCGGAGGTCGCCCCTCCAGAGGGAGAGGGACCTGGCAATACTCTCATCTGAATTTGGGTCTGAATAAATCTCCGCATTATCCTGTCCATATCCATGTCCGATAGGCTCCAAGTAGACCTCAAAGAGGCCACAGAGAGATCCTCTTCCAAGTACCCTAATCCTGGGTGGCTCAGAGGAGTACATTCCTGAGAACGGTGGAATCAAAGGAAGTCCTGTCCCTGGAGGCCCTGTCCACTTTGTAATGAGTGATAAAAGTATGAGGTTTGGACCAAGTAGCAGCTGCACAAATGGTGTCCGAAGGTAAACGGGCTGCGGGGGCTAAAGACGTAGAAACAGACCTGGTAGAATAAGCTTTCACTTCACGTTCTAAAGGTTGTTTAGCTGAAGAACATACAAATTGTATACAATTAGAAATCCATTTAGACAATCTAACTTTGGATACCGAAAAACCTCACATTGTCCGCACAGGAAACAAATAGTTGATCAGATTTCCTAAATTCTTTTGTTCTATCCAAATAAAACCAACTGTCTGCGAACATCAAGCTTATATAGCATGTACTCCAATCTATTAGCATGATGTCTGTAAAAAGTAGGAAGGTTAATTGACTGGTTCAAGTTTGCCTCTGAGCAGACCTTAGGGAGAAAGGTTGGATTTGTTCTTAAAGACACTCTGTTGGGGGTAAAAGACTAGATAAGGAGGCCTGATAGAAAGTGCTTGTAGTTCAGAAGCTCTAAGCGCCGAAATAATAGCCACCAGGAAAATTGTCTTCCAAGAAAGGAACTTAAAAAGGCCAAGATGATGCAGGCTCAAAAGGGGTAAGAATGAGTTGAGACAGTACCAAATTCAGACTCCAGGGAGTAACAGGAGGTCTGATAGGTGGCCTAAGGTGATGAGTTCCTTTCAAAAAGGCTTTACATAATCTGTGGGACAATGTTAGAACCGCTGCATCCCACATGGAAGTTAGATATGTCAGCCAACTGAACCTTTATCGTAGAAGCTGCCGCACCATCGCGGAAGAGCGAAGTCAAGAATTCCAGAATACTAAGAATAGGGGCGACATAGGGATCAATAACATGCTGAGAAGCCCAATAAACAAATCGCTTCCATTTGCTGTTATAAAGTGTCCCGGTGGAGGCTTTGTGAGAGGAAACTAGAATATGTTTAACTGCTGGAGACAAATCATGTGACCTGGCTAGGTTGGGAAGTGGAGCAGCCAAGCTGTCAGTTTGAGGGAGACAAGAGAGGGATGAAGAACTCCCGAATAAATCAGAAGGTCCGGCACTGGGTCCAGAACCCAAGGTTCTTCCACTTGATATTGCTGTAGGGAGGTGAACCATATCTGCAGAGGCCAAAAAACAGGGCTATTAGAATAACAGTCCTTCCCAGGTTTTTGGCTTTCTATAATAATCTGGGGATCAGATTGGAGGGAAAGCATAAAGGAGACCCGAGGGCCAATAGTGTACAAGTTAGTCCCTTGAGCTGTCCCCCAGTGGAGGATATAGGGCAAAATGTCTTCTGCATTTGGCATTCATCGGGGATGCAAAAAAGTCGCAGCAAGGCTGGCCCCATCTGTGGAATATCCTGTCCGCCACTCTATCTTTGAGGGACCACTCACGAGGCAACAGAATGGCTCTGCTCAGTTTGTGCACCACCACGTTGGATGACCCAGGTATGTGCGCTAGCAGAAAGCGCCCAGTGGATACAGCTCACTGCCAAATTCTCAAGGCCTCTCGGCATAAGGGGTAAGACTTGGTTCCCCCTTGCTTGTTGATGTACAAGACTACCGACATGTAGTCTGTCTGTATTGCAATTGTCTCTCGAGGTAGAGAGTCGTGAATGTGTTGCAATGCTAGAAACACCGCTCTCAACTCTAGGACATTGATGTGCAAATGAGATTCCATGTCTGACCAAGTGCCTTGGAAAGTCCTTCCCTGAAACAGCCCCCCGCACCCTATCAGGGAATCATCCGTGGTCACTGTGGCTGTGGGAGGGGGAAGTACAAATTGGCGACCTACAGTAACTTGGTGGCTGTTCAACCATCAAAGATGATCCTTTTTGCAAGCATTTGTCAGAAGAATCTTGTGTGACATTGGAAGCTGTTGATAAGACTACTGTGTGAATAGTAACCATTGGAGTATCCTCATGTGCATTTGTACCAGAGGAACAGCTACGAGTGTCGCTGCCATGGTGTCTAACAGCTTCAGAACCTGGAATGCCGGAACTTTCCTTTCCATTAACAAATGGGACACTTGACTTCGTAAAGATATTACTCTTTCTTGAGGCAATCTGACCAGGTAGGTGGTGGTGTCTAGATCTGCTCCTATAAAGGAAATATGCTGCAATGGCAATAAAGCAGATTTTTCAAAATTCAAGGTTATGCCCAACCTGGAACACAGGTGGAGAGTGTAATCTCTGGCAAGAATCAGTTGATGCCTGGTGGTGGCGGTGAGGAGCCAGTCGTCCATATATGGAAATACTCAGAATTCTAATATCTCAGGTGAGCCGTGACCACTGCCAAACATTTGGTGAACACTCTGGGGGCTGTGGTGAGACCAAAGGGCACAGCTCGGAATTGGTAGTGACTGGCCCCCGGCCGGAAAGGCAAGTGATCTCTGGATGGCCTGGCCATTTTGATGAGGTAGTACGCATCCTTGAGATCTATAAAGCACATAGAATCAACCGTTTCAAGAAACTGAAGTATCGATTGAAACGTGACCATCTGGAACTTCTCCTTTTTGACAAAGGTGTTTAGTTTGCTGAGGTCTAAGATGGGTCTCCAGTCCCCTGTTTTCTTTGGAACTAAAAAGAACCTGGAATAAGTTACGGATCCTATCTGGTCCACCGTGACTGGCTGCATGAGACTTTTCTAGCAGTCTTTGAATGTCTATGGCTGCTAGTTTCCACAGACTGGGTGGAACGTCTGGGATTCTTGTACGAATGGAAGGGGATTCTGAAAAGGGAATGATATAACCTCTGGTAACTATGCTTTTTACCCAAGAATCTGATGCACTTCTTAGCCAGGCATCTGGGTATAAAGCTAAGCGACCCCCGACTGCCTCCAGAGCAGGACAATTGGGCCTCCTCTCAGGAGCGTTGATAGGGCTTGCCAAGGAAATGCTCCCTGTCACCCTGGTTCTGCGGACCCCCTCTGCCGTCTGGACGGTGTCTCCCATTACACCCTCATCCTCTGCCCCTGGAGGAGGGTTCACTATGTGTGTTCTGGAAAGCTCGTTGGGACTTTCGGAACCACATTTTTTCCACCTTTCTGCCCTTTGGGGTATGGTCTAGTGGGGGTGGAAAAACGGACTCCTACCGCAGAGGGTCTTTCCTTCCTGCTCACACCTAGCGAGTGTCTACTTGACTTTAGGCCCAAACAAGGAAGAGCCATTGAATGGGGTATTAAAGGAAGACTTGAAGGCTTCCGCAAAGGAGAATAAGCACATCCAGGACGGTCTCCACAGAGCCATTGCTGAACCTGCTGCCCAGCTCGATCCATCAGCTGCATAAGAAATGGGCCGCATGGATGAATTCACAACAGAATTAAGGGTGTTAAGCTGTGCAGTCACTTTCTCAGAAACAGCACCATCTGTTTTGCCCTGTAGAGCATCTCCAAACTCTTTGAGGAGATCTCACTGAAGATGAGTAAAGTGGGTTAAATAGTTGAGCAATCTCATTGCAAATGTCACAGAACTAAAGATGCGTTTTCCTTATCTGTCCATCATCTTAGAGTCTTTATTAGGAGGTTGAACAGAAGAGGTTTCTGACATATCTTTCTTGGTGGCCGCCGCCACCACCATGGCATCAATGGGGACTCCCTTTGTAAGAAAAGACCTGTCTTGAGGGGAGGTGATAAATCTGTTGGGCCCCTGAAAGACCAGTTCCATGGCATCAGGAGACTCCTACACCCTTCGAGCGACTAAGTCCATTAATTAGTCAAAGGGCAGAGTAACCCAGGAGGTGGAAGGTTGAGACCCAAAGGCCTTCAGGAGCACAGACTCATCCTCAGTAGGGATAAGGGACTGCAAGTCACCCCTCTGCTTATTATTTCCAGGATGTCTGCTAATGAGACATCCTCATAGGACCACCGTGGGGATGTTAAGGATTCCTAAGGGGAATCCAAATGCCTCCCCTTGCACACACACACACTTTCTAGGGACTTCATCAGTGGGGGCATCAAGCAGGGGTCACCCAATGGGGTTACCTGAGGCTCTGGGTCTCGACGCTTGGTAGGGACCTGCAGTGTAGGGACAGAACGCAGCCCTTTAGGGGAGGAAGAGGAAAGATCCGAAGAGGTAAGGGTCTTTGCAGACATGACCCTCCTCATGGCATCGAAGGCACCAGTTTCCGACCCCAAGGAGTCCGCCGGTTCTGAAGACAGCAACCTCCCAGGGGCCCAGACCATGAGCTCCAAACAAGTGGACTGAGCAGAGCTCATCTGCGGTGAAGCCCCGAGAGGTAGTCTCAGAACTGAACGAGGTTCGACTCTCTCCCCCGGAACCAGAGAGATTGTCGGCTCAAAGACTCTTCGATCGGAACTGAAGACGTCAAGGTCGATGGGGCCGAGGGCACTGAACAGGCCTTGGTTAGGAGGGTTCCACCACTATCAGATCCTCTCTTTCTGGCTCCGAAGGCTCAACTGGCGTTGGAGCAGAAATTGTGGCCGGGGGGGTCATAGGCTTCGAAGTCAGCTGGGTCGAAGCTGACAGCAATTTGGCCAGGGCAGGGTTCACCAAAAGCCTCTGCACCACGAGGTCCACATCGATGTTGGAAAGGGTACTGGAAGAACAGGTCGAAGGTGCCGAAGAAGCCACCAACCTAAGGCTTGAGGACTTAAAAACTTCCGACACCGGCTCAAACACTGATATGGCTCTGAGGTAAGATTTCGGTGCACAGCTCCGAAGGCTGCGGAGCCGGCGACAGAGTCTTCCCAGAGGTGCTCGGAGCAGAACACTTGTGCTCCGATGACACCTTAGAAGACTTCGACCCCTTCAAGGACTTGGGAGGTCTGGTCAGTCTTGTCTAATGCTTCTTGAAAGTGTGGCTTCAACAACCCTCTATCCATCAATTTCCTTCGCCTTTCTAACAAAACTCTGCCACTGAAGAAATGGCAGATAGAGCAATCCTCTTGCAAATGCAGTGGACCCAAGCAGTACACACAAGAAACATGGTTATATGGGATGGACATCTGTCCACAGTCACACCTCTTAAATCCTGATTTTTGTTTCTCAAACATATCAAAGAACACACACAAATATCAGACCCCTGATAAACAATAATGTCAATAATGTAAAAAAAAAATCATCTAAGGACTCCTAGAAAGTTCAGATTTCTGAAATGCAATTGACTACAAGAATTATTTTATAAGGTCTTGACGCTAAAACGTTTAGATACAGCAAATCTAAGTACCTATGAACTAGGAGGGGATAAGGAATTAAGTTTGACAGAGCCCAGTCAAGTAAACACAACTAAAGAAAGGCTAAAGGCCTAGGAGCAACCGCTCCAAATTAGAAAGACAAAAAATAATATACAGTTAACTCACTGAACAACAATTATGAGAAATATGAAAAGTCTCACAAATTTCAGATCCCTGATAGCTAAATAAGTAATATATTCTAAGAAGGAAAAAAGGTTACTGGCCCAAGCTTCCTCCGAAGATTGTGCGATCCATTGCAGCGGCAAACTAGATCTGCAGTTGGTAGGAGAGCATCATGGGATAGAGACTGTCCCTCAAGCTACTCAAAGATCTTGAGCTTGGAAAGCGGCAGACTCTGAGCCGATGGATCGGCTCCGAACCCACATGTAAAGAACAAACGGTGAGATTTAACAACTTCACATCCTTTAATATCAACTAATTTAAATACAGTAACATACAAAAAGTTGACCCCATCATAATCTACTCTGTTTAATAATACATTTTTGAAATTTAATGTAAGAGATTAAATCCTTCAACTTGCTCTCAATGTACATAGAGAAGAAATCGTGGGATCAACAGAAGAGGGACAGGCATTGAGGAGTCCCGGGGACCAAAGCATCTCTCAGGGAGTCCCATGAAGGGGAAATCTGAGTGAAACTGCTGCTGCACTTGTTGTAATGGGATGCAGAAAGTTCGCAGCAGGGAAAACCCCAATGGTACAATACGTCATTTGCCACTGACTGACTGAGGGACCACTCATGAGGCATCATAATAGACCCGAGGGACCTGTTTGCTAACATGCTGAATTTTCCGGTACGTGTTGCAAGAACTAAGCGGTTTGAAGAGATTGCCCATTCCTAGACCCACATGGCCTCTCTGCAGAGAGGGTATGAATGGGTTACTCCTTACTTATTGATGTACCAGACAACTGACAGGGAGGATGTCCTGAAACGCAACAGAACTGCCCTCATCTCCAGGATGCTGATATGCAGACTGGTCTTCCTATGATCTTTCCATTGAAATGCAACCCCCCCACCCCCGATGGGAAGCATCCGTGGTCACAGTGGCTGAGGGCAAGGGAAGAATGAATGGTCTTCCCTATTATCAGATCTGTTTGAATCTACCACTTAAATGGGATCTGCAAATGTTTGTCAACCTGAAAGGAGCAGATGGGGATGAAGTGGAATGGACCACAGTGTCAACTGGAGAACGCACATATAGTACCTTGCTAGCAGAACCAAAAGAATGGCAGCAGCCATAGATCCCAGAGCTCTTAGAATCAATATGGCTGCAGGAGATGGACAAAGCTGAATACCTCAAACTTAGCGATGTTGGGGCAAGGCAGCTATTTGAGCAGAAGCGCTCAGATGTACCCCAATAAAAGTACAGTTGTGTACACTTACCATAAATGTAGATGTTAGAGTGTATTCACTGTTGCAGTCATCACATTTGGGTTATCTACCTGCAGGTAGCCCTCAGCCAGCCTGAATACCAGTGTCTTGGGATTTCTGCATTGGATGTGGTCGCTTCTTCCACGACGTCAGGTCATCAGGGGTATAAAACATGCAGCAGACACCATTACATCAGTTTTTCTTGTCCCACATGTCAGGTGCCCCCAAAATAGGAAGCAATTGCATGGTATGTAAAACCGCTAGCAAAAAACAAATACCAATGATATAAGTTATGTCAGACAAAAAAGATGGGAAAGAAATCAAGAGAAGTCAGGGGGCTGGAGGGACGGTAACCAGGACTGCAAAAGTGAATACACTCTAACATCTACATTTATGGTAAGTGTACAAAACACACTATTGCAGTCATCACATTTGGGTTGATTCCCAAAGCTAAGGAAGGGTGGAGGTAGTCATGAAACATTAGGGCTGGCAATCAGGCCGTGTAAGACTACTGCGGCAAATCCAGCTCTGGATTTAGAAAATGTAGGCAATAGTGCTTGGTGAAAGTGTGTACGGAGCTCCAGGATGTCCCTGGTAGGGACTCCCCTGAGAAATGCTGTAGAGGTAGATGTAGCCCTAGTGGAACAAGTTCTGATCCCCTGTGGGTAGGTTTCCCATGGTGCTTGCAGCAGAAATGGATGCAGTGTGCTATTATCCATTTAGAAATGGTTTGCTTTGAAATGGCCTTGCCCTCTGCCCCTACAGCAAAGCTGACTAGCAGCTGGGACAGATTTTCTGAGAGGTTCAGTCCTGTCCAGATAGAACCCTAGCTGCTTGTGCACGTCCATGAAATGCAGGATCCTTTCCCCTTTATTCTGAGGATTAGGAAACAAGGTTGGCAAATGAATGAACTGGTTTAAAGCCAAACTAGACACCACCTTGGGCATAAAAGATGGGTTAGTCCTGAGGGAGACACTGTCTGCATGGAAGATAATGAAGGATTCCACTGCCATACGGCCTGCAATTCAGACACTTCTTGCTGAAGTGATGGCTAGAAGTAAAGCTGTTTTCCACGAGAGGAATTTTAACTCTGCTGTGGCCACAGGTTCAAAGGGCAGAAGTGTGAGCTTTTCTAATACAAAGAAAAGGTCAAAGGCTGGAGTGGGAGCTCTCCTGGACCGTCTTAAATTTTTGGCTCCTCTCAGGAACTGTTTTACCAGAGGGTGAGAAAAGAGGGGTGGCTCAGAATTATAATGAGCTGAGATGGCAGAGGCATGGATCTTAATTGAAGAGAAGGATAGGCCTTTGTGGAGCATTTCTGTTAAGTAATCTAGTATATGGGTTAAGCTGGGCACAGTTGTGCCCATTCCTTGAGATTGGCTCCAGGAACAGTATATTTTCCATTTTTCCAAATAGGATTTTCTAGTACTAGGCCTCCTTGCCTCAAGAATGACATCCAGCATTTGCTTACTGAGGTTTGCTGGTGTTGAATTCAGGGGATTTGCCAAGCTGCAAGGTTCACTGTCTGTAGCAGTGTGCGCAGAATCTGGCCCGCCTGCTAGGACAACAGGGAAGGAAGTCTGAGGCAGGTGGCATGGTTGTAGCACTGTCATACTGCGAAAGAGAGGGTACCAGTGCTGGTGTGGCCAGTCTGGCGCAATCAGGATTGTCCTTGGTTTGTCCCATTTGATTTTGAGTAGAACCTTCGACAGGAGTGGCAGAGGGGGAAGGCGCAGACAGAGAGGCTTTCACAGGTGAAGGACAGGGCATCCACTTTCCAAGCTTGGCTGTGGGGAGTTCTGGTGCAATATTTGCTCAATTGATAGTTTTGAGGGGAAGCAAAAAGGTCCACCTCTGGTGTCCCCCACCTGTTCCTCAAAAGCTTGAATACTTTGGGTTCCAGTTTACACTCGTGTGGATCCATGAGATTTCTGCTTAAGTCATTTGCCCGTGAATTTAGTTTGCCTGGCAGGAATTGAGCTTGTAAGTGCACTTGGTTGCTCAAGGCTGGTGTTCCACATAGCCATGGCTAGTCTGCAAAGTGGGTAGAAATGGGTTCCCCGCTGCTTGTTTATGTACCACATAACTGGTGTTCATCTTTACCAATAGTTGTCCTGGAAGAATAAGGCCCTTGAAGGCTGTCAGAGCATTTCTTTTTGATTGATATGCAGGTGCATTTGCTTTGGGTTCCATTTGCCGTGAATGCACTGCCCTGCGATGTGAGCTCCCCATGCATAGCCTGATGCGTCTGTTGGGGTTTGGACAGCAGGGGGTAGAAAAAAAAGCGAATCCCTTGCTGTGGTTGCAGGCCTCTGCCCACAAAAGGAACTCTGTCCTTAGGCAAAGAATAATAGGAATCAGTTTTCCAGGTCCTGAGGATGTCGACACCAGAAACTTTTTAGGTACCACTGAAGTTTCCTCAAACGCACTCTTACATATGGAATTAGTAGAATGCAAGAGACCATGAACCCTAGGGCTTGCAGTATTTTTCTTGCAGATAGCCAGGTTTTGGTGGCCAGTAGATTGAAATAGTTTGTCAAATAAATTTGTTTCTCTGGAGTGAGGAATGCCATCTAGGAAGTTGTGTTCCTGCTTGCTCCCAGGAATAAAATCTGTTGGCTGGGTACCAATTGTGATTACTTTTCATTGATGGTGTACGCCAGTGAAGTGATAAGTCTTTTTACAAATGCCAGGTGCTGAAGTAGCAATTCCTGACTGTCCGCCTGAATCAGGTAATCGTCCAAGTATGGATAAATTTGAATTCCTCTCTGCCTGCAATATGCAATGGCTGGAGCTAGGCACTTTGTGAATACCTTGGGTGCAGTAGATAAGCCACAGGGAAGTGCAGAGAACTGATAGTGCATAGAGCCTGCTCTGATGCGTATGTATTTCCTGCAAGATTCCCTTATGGGAATGTGCAGATAAGCTTCTTTTAAATCTACGGTTGCTAGCCAGGAGTCCTTGGCTAGCATAGGAAGCAGCTGTTGGAGAGTTAACATTTTGAATTTTGGAACCACCAAAATGGTGATGAGAATAGACAGACCCAGGAGAGGACGCCAAGAGTTTTTTCTGGGGATCAGAAACCGTCTGGAGTAAAAGCCTTGTCCCCTTTGTTCTGCTGGGACAGGTTGAATAGCCTTGATACTGAGAAGAGAAAAGTACTTGCTTTTGAGCCTCTGCCCACTGGTTTGGTGGGAGGTTTGGCCATCCGCTTATGGATGGGAGTGTGTGGAACTGGAATCTGTATCCCTGGGGAAACCATGTTTAGGACCCATTTGTCTTGCGTAATGTATTGCCAATTTTTGGCATGCAGTGCAAGCTTTCCTCCTAAAGGTGCAAGTACTTGGGCAAGGCTTGGAAGAGTAAAGGATAAGTCATTGTGCAATTTTACCAAAGGATGGAGGCTTACTACTCCCCATTTTGGACATGGGAGCACTCCATTGCTTAGATCTGTGCATAGCCTGAGACTGAAGTCTTGGTGGTCTGCTGCCCCTGGGGGGTTGGACTGTAGGCCTGGAAAAGACCAATTTTTTGAAGGCCAATGCCTAATGAATCTAGGTGGCTCTACTTGTAGGAAATTCTCAACAGCTGCATAGATATAGCTTTCTCCTTCATTCTTTTGAGGACTTCTGCTTTATTAACAAATAGATGCTCTTGATTTAATGGTGCATCCAGTAATTTTGCTTTGACATGATCTGGCAAGTTTTGTTCCTTAAGCCAAGCAAGCATGTCTTCTAAGTACAGACCCAGTGACAGCAGCCCTGCAAGACTCTTCTTAAAGCATCGAACCCACATTGCAAAGTATGTTTACTAACTTGGTTAGCAGAATGCATCAACTCTCGTAAAGCTTCGTGTTCTGCACAATCAGGAATCAACATTTTTTATTTAATTAGCTCTATAATACGCTGCTGATACTTTAACATTTGAAACTGGCAATTTAAAGCCCTAATGGCAAGCGTAACAGAGGTGTATACCATTTTTCCCCAGCTATCCAATGCCCTGGAATCCCTGTCCGAAGGAGTAGGATTTTTGGCAGTTGCAGCCTTAATGCCTTTAGGTCCCTGGGAAATGGTCTCTGGATCTGCAGTAGGATTCCTAAAAAAGGAATTTGTGGGAGTCAGGCACTCTATAGTATCAGGGGTAAGGCTGGATTCCAGGAAGACATCTACAATTTCCAAAAAAGGGGGTATAGCTAGAAGCTTCTGCTGACGCAAGCTTAAAAATTCCCAGAGTCTTTCTTTGGACTGGGAATAGTCCTGGCTCTCCCAGCGGAAATGTTCTTTAAGGGTGTTAAGGGTTTCACCAAAGGAAAAATCCTTTGGAGGGGAAGCAGAGGGAATGTAATCCTCTGCATCAGAATCCTCATAGGTAGATAAGGGTATATCCTGGAAATCAGAAGGATAAGAGTAATCAGATTCCTGATCAGAAGAATCAAAAGGAAAATCAGGTCTGGGTCTTTTTGAGGGGGAAGGCTGACTTCCCCTAAAGTAATGAAGTCCTCAGCCATTCTAATCATTTGTTTTTTTGGCATGTGGGCCTTAGAATGCGCTTTGGTCATCTGTTTCCTAGGTGTAGTGTGAACTTTAAAACCAAAAATACTGAATTTCTCTGGCTAAAGGAAGTAGTCTGTTTAATATGAAGATCAGAAGGCCTGAAAACACCCTCAGAAGCCAGTGCCTGCACAGCGGCTCCAGACCCATCCAAGGTAGAGACATCTGTAGGTTCCATAGTCGAAGAAGCATCTCACAGCATACCAGACTCCGAATGGGTCTCAGCAGAGGCCTGCAAATCTGTAGAAGTGGGCATCAGGGGCTGCTTAAGCACCTCACTGAGTACCGGCGGACTGACTAGCTTAATGGTAGCATCGTCGTCAGCCTTGGACCTATGCAGTCTGTCTTTATCCTTTCGTTTTTTTAGAAAATAGTCAGATGGCTTACCGAAGATATTTTGGAGTATGGTGACAGAGTGAAAGAATTTAGCTACAAAAATAGCCCCACGACGAATAGTTCGGGCATTGAACAAGGCACAAAACCGACAGAGGGGGACATTGTGGTCTGGGCCTAAACAGGTGACGCAGCAAGAATGAAAATCTCTGTAGTATTTGTTTTCCACAGGCAAGACAATTATTAATTTTTTCTGACATCTGTTAGAGCAAGAAAAAAGGATCCTCAACGGCGTACTTATCTTTTAGAATACTTCAGGTCTGAAACTCAAAAAACGAAAATTTCAGGAGTCAGCCGACCAGCACTTGCGAACTGCTTCTGTTTCAGGCACCACATGGCAAGAAAGACTGATGTAATGGAGTCGGCTGCATGTTTTATACCCCTGGCGACCTGATGTCATGGAAGAAGCAACAGCATCAGACGCAGAAATCCCAAGACTCTGGTATTCAGGCTGGCTGAGGGCTACCTGCAGGCAGATGACCCAAATGTGATGACTGCAATAGTGAAACACGAAGAACATCTCTAGGTTCTGAACCGGCATTAGCTGCAACTTGTCCATGTTTATGGTGATGCCTAGAAAAATGAGACAACTGTAAAGAATCCCTGGCCTGACAAAGTTGATGCAGATTGGGGGCAGTCAGGAGTCAATCGTCCAGATTCATAAATACCTGAAACCCTTGCCATCCTAGATGAGCAGCAACCTCTGCCATGCACTTGGTCAACATTGGTGGGGGGGGGGGGTGAGACCAAATGGTAGGGCACAAAATTGGAAATTATTGGCTCCCAGATGGAAGTGCCGATAACTTCTGGAGTTCTTGTCTATTTTTATGTGATGATGGATAATACATCCAATCGTCCTTCCTCAGCAATGGGAGTATGGACTGTACTATCATCCAGAACTTGGTCTTTCATAAACAGATTGCTTAGGTCTAGAATGGACAGCGGGTCCCCTGTCTTCTTTGGCACCAAGAAACAGGAGTGAGTTCAAGACCCTTTCTGATCAGTTAAGACCTCTTGGACAACTCTTCTGCAGCAATGCGGTGATTTTGGCCACTGCCAACTCCCTCTGACTGGGTGGAACGTCTGGGAGTGTTTTCAATACATTCGCGGAAGGGAAAAAGGAATGTAGCAAACTCTGGATGTCATTTTTTGTACCCAATCGTTTTAAGTGATTTGGGTCCAGTCACTTAACTGCAGAGAAAAACGACCCCCAACTGCCTCCAGAGTAGGACAGCTGGGCAGTGCTTCAGGAGCACTGAGTTTGTCGGGAAAAGATTCCCTACAGCCCTGTTACTGCAGGCCCCTCTGCCTCTAGGGTGGCGTCTCCCAATATAGGCTCCTCCTTTGTCTCTGGAGGAGAACTCTCAGCTTTGATTAGGCAAGGAACCTTGAGAAAACTTGGTTTCGTAAGTCTGATCACCCCTTTGATTCCTGGAGTAGACTCACTGGGGGATTGAAAACAAGGTCTTGCCTTCTTTCTCGCAGTGGATCAGGGTATCTAACAGTCCGAACACCGATGAGCCATCAAAGCGGGGTGTTAAAACGATGCCTTAAAGGGCTCCCCAAAATTTTACAGCCGCATCCTGGCATGACGGCACATCACTGTGGTGTCAGCTGCTCTGGAAGAACCCTCCGCTGAATGTGAAACAAGTCTCATGGCAAAGTTCATGGGATCATAGGAGGTTACTAGACTAATAGCCCTGGGGTCCTTACAAGCCTAGCCAAGACTTTATCCACAAAAAAGAAACCTATATCAGCACCTGTCGCCCCCATCAATGAGGGACACAGATGGACCATCTGGGGCGCATTTGTGGTTTCCCAGCCACTCATCAAGGTTGCACCTGAAGAGTGTCAGTGACTTACTTTGTTTGGCGTGTATGGGGAATCTATTCCAGACACTGGGCAGCCTCTGGAAGAAAAAACCTCTCTAGCAGGTTTTGTTAATGTCGTACATTAGATTTAGGCCTTTCGATCTGGTAATGCACGTGGAGTTGAACTTACAGATATGGAGCATCTCTAGTAGGGCAGGGTCCGAGACCGCTTTGTAGGCGAGACACAGCTCACCTTTGAGCAATCTGTATGATACAGAGTAGAGTGACAGCGATTTGAGCCTGTCCATACAGGACAGGTGTTGAAGACCATGGATTCTCTTTTGTGAGGTACTTCCGTGGCCTTTCCAGCTGGTGCAGTTGTTTGGTGAGGTACATATTAAATGGGGAGTTGTCTTCAATTATTGGCATAATGAGGGAGGAGTACAGAGAAACAATAACCTCCTTTTTTTCTGGATGCAATCCCTTTACTTACGAGATGAACCAAATAGGCTTTTCTGTCCACTGCTGCTACATTGTCAGTTGAATGTGAGATTGCCGTCAACCTGTGTACCCACACTCTCACTACAGGCTGTGTGCTTGGGAGGTTGCCGTTTATGTGGTAAAACGTAGGGGCCATGTCTTTATCGAATGGTATGATGATTGTTTTTGCATTTAACTTAAGGCCATGACTTCAGCCTCAGTCATTTGTTGCTGTGAGACCCCCTTGTACTATTTTAACAATTTGGGGAGTCAATGACAACACCCAACTTAGTCATCTACCAACTTAGTCAGCCACAGGCCTTTTGTTTTTGCCTGGACCTCTGAGAAGTAGATGCCAAACAGTAGGGGTCCCAAGACAGATCCCTGGGTAACACCACTAATGACAAGTCTCCTGTCGGAGGTGAAGGCACCTATTTTGACCTTGTGGGTCCTATCAGTGAGACAAGGATTTATGCCAAGTTGCGTTAGATTTTTGATTATGCCCAAGTGGGGAATTGTGTCAAATGCTTTGGCCACATCAAGATAAGCTGTATGTACTGACTTCCCTGAGGGCCTTGGTGAGTCTCAAAAAAGTCAAACAGGTTCAATAGGCAAGATCTGTCCTTGACGAATCGAAATGGGTGGGGTCAAAATGCTTGGAGATTGCCTAGGTCTTCGTTTCTGATATCCACAATAATACACTCCATGGCCTTACAGATCAGACTTGTCAAACGAATGGGGCGACAGTTTCCAGGGTCAGTAGTGGCACCACCTATGCCCAAAGGGATAACAAAGGCAGTTGTCCACTCTGCTAGAATGAAGCCTGTACTTAGGCTATGGTTAAACAGGGTGCTCAATGGTAAGGCTAGTTCTTGCTGGAGAGGATGCAGAATATAGCCCGGGATAGTACCAGGTCCCATGGAAGCAGTGTTCTTGGTCTTGGATAGGGCCTTTAACAATTATCTACAGAGATGTGAGGTGCAGGAAAGTATCCGGGATGTTGAATGGGCCTTTGGGGGGGGGGGGGGGGGGGGCAGGCAGTTGAAGTTTGCAGTGAACTTATCTGCTAGCAAGTTGGCTATAGAAGTCAGAGTGACTAGCTTAGGGGAAATACTACTGAACTCACCCTTATGCACAGACTTCGCCAGAGAATCAGAGAGTTCCTTGATCAAGTCTCTCTGAAGGTGAGTAAAGTGTGCCAAGTAATTGAGTGCCCTCAGCAAAAAAAGTCAGTGAGGCATAAGTGCGCTTCCCAAACCTGTCCATCGTCCAGGACTACCTGTTCCATGGATGGACAGTGGAGCTCTGCTGGGCGAGATCCTCCTTGGAAGTGGCGGCCACCACCATATAGTGTCAATGGGAATACACTTACTCCAGAAAGCAAGGTCCTTGGGGGGGTATCTTATCTGGGTGTTTAGGAACTGATTCTATCATGACCAGCTTCTTCCAGGCCCGACTGGTGACCAGATCGAGAGCATCTGCCAGGCAGACTACACAAGATGTAGACAGCCCCATCCCAAAGGCCTCCAGGAAAACTCCAAACAGGGGGGTTTGGAAGTCCAGCCGCCCTTTACCTTCAAGATCTCTAATATGTCTACAAATGAGACATCGTCCAGTGGCATTTTGGGGGCCCCCTCTCCTCATTGCAATCTGCATGGTGAGGAACTCAATAGGGGAGTTCACATGCCGCCTCCTGCACATCCTCTTCCGTGGAATATCCTCCATGGAATACTCAGGGGAGGAACTAGAAGATGAAGGGACCAGCTGAGGTGGAGCAGGCAGGAGGTTCTTAGAGACAGGCTGACCCTGGGCAAGAATGGTAGATACAAGACCTCACCCCAAAGTAGGAACACAGGGTGCAGCAGCAGTCAATGGGTTCAGCACTGTTCTGACAGAGAACACCTTTTCCAATACCTGAAAAGCCAATGGTCTCAGAGAGCTCAGAGAGAGCATGAGCTCCCCTGGAGCCAAAGCTGCTGAGGAAGATGGACAGCCCACCAGAACCCCCCCCCCCCGACTCCCAGACGGAACCGGACCAGTAATACTGAAGGCCAAAACTCGAAGTGGGAGAGAACAATCCAACAGAAGTGGAGCCAACCCTCTCCACTTGGATCCAGCCGTAACATCCTGGATCCAGAATGCACTCTGATCTGAGGACCTTGGAGCATGGGCAGTCAAGGTAGCTGTCAGAGTACAAGAAGCAAAGGCCCTCTGATTCAACCCCAAATCCCTCAGGAGACTACTGTTGTGGGGCTCTGAAACAGACAGTTGGATTGGAGAAAGAAAAGGATACAGGCTCGGATCCATAAGAAAACAGAGCAGGAAGAATCCCCATCTGAATCCGGGCCTTGATTGCAGACCTAACCATCCTAAGCCTAGAAAATCGCATCTGGGCACACTGGTGGCAAACGATCTGTGGAGATTGGGCAAGATGTAGAGGATTATGGGTAGGAGAAGGAGTTTGAGCCTGGAAGTTCAAGTCTGTGGGAGGCAGCAGAGCTGGATCCGAGATTTGGATCCAAGATCCCACACGTGAAGTAGAATGAGGACAGCATCAGCTCTCTCTTCTGCAGACAGGCTGAAACTCTCCAAAGGCAGGATCAGCAGCTAGACTGCCTCTGACCTCAACCAATCGGACACACAACACAGCTCAAAGTAAAACCACAGCGTGCATGCTTATGTGGGATAGGGCACATACAGCTTGCAGCCAACAGCTCTCTCTCTTTTACAGCCAATCACCAAATGACCAAGACTACCAGCACTGTCCAAAGGAAGGACAGGACTGCCAAGAAAAAAAAAAAGGCCAAGGAAGATACAACTTCAGATAAATTAGATAAAATTATACTTCATGTCAAAGTCAGCAAGATTAAATGAAAAAGCATAGTAAAGTAGACAGAGAAGCAGTCAGATCATAAAACCAGCTTCATCATCAAGTTAAGGGAAATTATACCTAGGAGCATCAAATTTCAGTGCATCTTATAAGGATTGCAGAGGAAATATCCAGAACAAACTCCAAACCATATAATGTGTATCAAGTACCTATTCTAAACCATGGATGTATAAAATAAAAAAACATGCTGAATTTTCCTTTTATTTGCATTAACTGGGGTAAAGCACTGATCACCATATACCTTTTTCACATTCAGCCCGGAAGTACTGTCTGGATGAATGATTTGCTCAGTCACAGCTGAGCAATGATGGCCGAGGGAATCAAACCCTTGACCAAAGGTAGCAGCTCATTAACCAGGCCTTTAATCCTCTGCATCAAATGCCAGACTGATTAAGAAAAAGAATCATTCAAGGTGCACCAAAGTTGAAGTCCCCAAGCAACAATAATATAGTAGCGTAGGATACTAATACATGCCCTATACCCACTCAAAGCACAAGCCAAGGCTCTCTGGAAAAAATGGAAAAGTGGTGGGAGCCTTCAATGCAGCAGTGACCCTACCTGAACACAACTACAGCTGTGGCATGAAATTACCAATAATAAAAGAACGTGTTCAAAAACATTCACTGCTGGAGTCCATACTTATTGGGATATCCTGCCTGCAAGTAGCCTGACTAAACTTCCAGAGCTCTACCTATCCCCATGGCCTTGTCGGACTCTCTCTCTCACTTCCAAGTAAGAATACTGTTCAATGAAACAGACTGTGTGAATGCCCCTGGTGCTGCTACTGTTTAAGAATTCAAAGTTCTTCAGCCCTATGCTCAATAGCTAGGCTATCAAAATGAGCACAGTGGGGACAATTTGTGTCGTCATGCTTTAGGCCCAGAGTATGGAAGTCACAATGTAGAATCTGCCTTCCAAACTCGATGAACCTCTCTCTTATTGAGCATCTAATTATACAATTCAGTGTAAGCAAGAAATGGTTCCACGCTGGTGCGCTTAGTTTTGGAAGATCCCTGGCATGACACTAGAAACTGGACTGTTGATGTTGAAGCCCAAAAAACTGAAGACATGGTGTCCGATGACAACCCTTATACCTAGGTGTCCTGACATCAGGCACTGGACACCCACCAGCTCTGAAGGAGGGGTTTAAGTCTCTGGTATGTGGGCTGGCCAATGGCTACTGCAGCAAGGATATCCCATATTATTACTGTAACACTGAAACAAGAACATCCTCAGGTCTATGCATATAAGACGTGGATTTTACCTCGGCACTTTCCAGAACAATAAAAGCAGGAATACAAAGATGATTCAAATGAAGTTAGGATCAGTTTCTCCAAGTCAATTAAAATTTCATGGTGGAGTTCACTTTTCTAGGTGGTCTACAATGTAAAATCCCCTTTTATGAACAGTTTTACTAAAGGCTTTGATTACAAATCATCCACGGGCAGACAGGATGAGATAGCAGAAGCATGGACTTTTTAAACTATACATAAGAAATGCTAGCTAAGATATTACAGGATCACTGTCATATCTGCCCTTACTTGGATCTTGGTCTCTGTATTAACGGAGAATATTCACTTTCCTTGTGTTTAGTTTCCTAGCCTTCTTCAATGTTAGAGTTTTCAGAATGCATATGCCTTATGATCAATATAGATAAAACATATGATTAATACATACGATTAATGTGAAACCAACTAAATCATCAGGCTTTGAATTTTTTGATTCGGGAGCAGAAGGTACCCTTTGTTTTGTGTGAGAAGGTGAACAAACAGATTCAACATTTTTCAGTATCTACGCTATACAGGAGGAGGAACCAATGCTGCCTTGGCCAAAAGGGATCACCAATATAAATCTTTTCCTTCTCTACGAGTTTTTGCACAGCCTTGGGGATGTAGGGCACAGAATATAGTGTAGAGAAACAGCCCTATCCTATTCAGGGAGTCCACTAGACACAACCATTTACATTACAGGCTATTGGGTTTGATGTTTTACAGTAGAAACTTCTCAGGTATGACGTGAACAATGTAACCTCCTGAGAAAAATGCCATAAGGCAGGTAAAACAGAGACCTTTTTCTAACATACCCCATAAGCTGATCAGCTCTAGGAAAATATCTGTTCAGCATCCACTCAGACTACCTGCCAATACATGCTCATGTGAAGGGATTTAAGCTGCAATGAGAGAGTTATGCCCCTCCACTATGCTATTTCCTAAGCTTGCATGGCAAGCCTGCACAGTAAAACAGGGAGGAACTCTAATGCCTAGTGTACCATATCACTGTTATACTGCCCGCTGTAACCTGTAGTTCCCTTACTTTACATGTCTGGCTGAAAGTCTTCAATGCCAGAATGACGGACAATATTCCTTTAATGCTTATACAACACACCCCCTCAGGTCTTGGATCAGGTTCCCCTTAATCTGAACTGTGCCAAACTGATCGGCCCTGACAGATGTCTGCAGCAAAGGTCAGAATGGGCTGGGTTGCATCAAATGCAGGCCAAAATTAAGATGCAACTGTACTATCCTGCATGAAATCACCTTCCTGACACAAGGGAGAAGATTAATGCTAGAACCACCCATTTCTGAGGTATCATTGCAATTTCCTCAAACACAGGTAGGATAAAGGCGCCATCAGAATGCCATATAGCCCAAATCTGAGAAATCCATGGCTTAAAAAAAAAAAAAAAAAAAAAAAATTTAACGGTGATGCTGGATTTCCTTACACTGAATAAAAGGCCCAGGTCTCAAGTCATCCAGGCAAGGATAAACATGAATGCCCTTTGTCCTGCAGAAAGGGACTACTGGAGCCAGACACTTGATAAAGATTTTGGACGTGGAAGAAAAGCCAAAGGGTAAGGTAGTAAAACTGGTAATGCTTCTCTACTACAGTTCAGAGGAACTTTGTGGTCCTTGGCAATGGGTATACAAGGAGGTAAGTAACCTTCAGGTCTAGTGGGACAACAATGGACTGATGGGATAGGGGGGATAGGAGAGATAGAAGATTTTGGAGGTACAACATTCTAAATTCTGGGACATGAACAATTTTAGATTAGGTATTTCAAGAAGAGGTCTCCTCATCCCCTTCTTGGTACTATAAACAGTCTTTATTAGAAGCCTGACTTTATGCTCCTGAAAGCAGTTTCTGATAAGGTCCCTTCCTGAAGCACAGCTCTCAATATGGAAGGTACCACATTGGAACAGCAACCAACAGCAGCACACATGAATATAGACAAACCAAGTAAAGCAGGAAACAGGATGCAGGATAAAATTTATTCCGGTACCTCGGCCCCAACAGCCTTCAAAGGAATAAAATACATACTTCCAAATGCAGTATATATACTAGTGCTACCAATTAAACATGATTGCATATAATTGAAGGAAATTAAGACAACACTCCAATTTAAAGAGACATACACAATTCATGAAATTTCTGTCAACTAAATGACAATAAATTACTATCAAAATAGCTATTAAATATTTGTTGAATATTTAAATTAACTTCTAAATTCAACCCTCGAGGTTTTAATGTTCCATATTTTAAAATAAATCTGCTTTCTAAATTCAATAGACTTTTTAAATAATTGCCTCCAAAAGAAGCATTAGGTTTTGCCAAAGCGCTAAAAAATAATGAATCCACAGACCCTTTATGTATGTTTTGAAAATGTTCACATATTGGACTATTAGTTCTAACATTACGTACATCACCAATATGTTCTAATATGCGTTTTTTTATTTGTCGCTTTGTCTGGCCTATGTAATATTTAGGTACTAAACAGTCACAACCAATAATGTAAACTACACCACAAGAACAGCAATTAAATTTGTTTTCAGCATAATATTTAACCCCATTTATAGCACTACCTGATAGATTCTTAACCCTCTTACATATCTTACATTTACCACATTGAAACATGCCTACTTGCTTTTCAAAATTTGACATATTTTCTTCATTCCCAAAATATCTAAATTTCAATATTTCTTTTAGATTAGAGTATCTACCATATGAAAAAGAGACATGTTTGGGAAAAAGCTGCCCAATCTCTTCATTACTACAAACTAAAGGCCACAAAAAATTAACAATATCAATCAAAATATCAGAAAATAAAGAAAATTTTGTGACAAAAAATATCCTATCATCCTTATCTATCCCCTTCTGAGTAATATTAATGTTAGATGTCTTAGTAATATGATGTTTCTGATCACCATCAAATTTTGCACGATTTTTCCTTAATGAAGCTTCAGAATAACCTCTGTTTAATAGCCTTTCACAAACTACATCCAATTCCAAACTCAAAAGACTATATTCAGAAGTATGTTCATAAATTCTTTTAAATTCCCCATAAGGGAGTGCTTCAATTAAGTGCCTAGGATGTGCACTTGATGCATGAAGAAAATTGTTAGAAGCTACCTCTTTACGAAATGGTTTGTATTGGACAACCCCCTGTTTATCCACATATAGCAGAATATCCAAAAAATGAATTTTCTGTTTATTAGTACTATATGTAAATTCTAAACCAAATTTATTTTTATGCAAATCTACCACAAACTTATCAAACTCTAAGACATCCCCTCTACAAATGAAAATTAAATCATCTATAAATCTGAAATAAGAAACAACATTATTTTGAAAAAATGTCATGGAGTACAAAAAATTAATTTCAAAAATTGACATGAACAAAATAGCGTAAGATGGAGCAAAACTTGCTCTCATTGCAGTGCCATCCACTTGAAGAAAAAACTTATCAAATGTGAAATAGTTGTGACTGAGAGCAAATTCTAAAAGAGAAATTATGAATGATGTGCGTGGACCTTCACCTAAGATTTTCATAATGGCCTCCAAACCCAATCTATTACTAATATTAGTATATAGTGATTTTACGTCTACCGTGGCCCAATATAAGTCAGAATTCCATTTAAAGTTTCTAATTAACTCACAATATTGGTTTGTATTCACAATGTGGGAAACAACATATTTTAAATGTTCCTTTAACACACTATCCAAAAAAATCCCCACAAATTCTAAATAACCACCACAACTAGACACAATGGGTCGGCCTGGAGGATCAGAAACATTCTTATGTATTTTAGGTATGGTATAAAAAATAGGATCTCTAGGATTGGCCACAAATAGACGTTTTACATCTTTACTATTCAAAAATCCAAGCCTTTCACCTCTCTCTAGAATCTCTAACAACAAAGCATTATATTCAATGATAGGATTACTAGGCAACTCCACATTTACTTGATCATTGCATAATAAATCATAACTCATTTTTAAATAATGGCACTTATTCAAAATTACCCATTTGCCCCCTTTGTCTGCAATACAAAAGGCATATTTTTTTGCTGCCTCTTTCATTTCCTTTAAAGCATTCCATTCCAATTTATTTAAATTAAATGAAAAATAATGCTTCAGGAAATTAGCATACTCACTTTCCACCTTTTTGCATAGGACATTCTCAAATGTCCTTAAAACTGCAGAGTTTTTAGGTGGATAAAAATTGCTACGACTTGGAAGCTCAGGTAAAATAAATTTCCCATAGCCTGTATAGAATCTTCCTGAATTAATGTCCACTAAACCTGCCTCATAGTTTCCTACCATTGTGCTACTGCCCCCATAGCTAGGGGTATTTGAGGCATTTTCTTCCATAACCTCATGTACAGAAATATCCAACAAAGGATCAAAAAGAATAGAAAAATCTTCCCAATCATCTATATCACTAAAACTTGCAGAGAGATTAATTAGTGTATTATCAGCAAGTACTGATGAATTATTTTCAGTAGTTGTTACAAAGATATCATTGACATCATTCAAAATACATTTTTTCTCAAAAAACACTTTTAGATATAATTTCCTGCAAAACCGTTTAATGTCTAAAAGAATGTCACAAAGTGCGGGAACTTTTGCTGGAACAAACTTACTGCCCAAATTCAACACCGTAATCATTTCTGGTGTAAAAACCAAATCACTTAAATTCAAAATGCTGGGCCCAATTTCGATGTTTTCATGAATGATATTGCTATTCAGATGATCAGCTGATATGTGCTGAGCAAAATCACTCAAAGAGTTCTCACCATCCAAAGCGTGAACCCCACCAACGTTCACATTAACCAAACAGTCAGCAGTACGCCCATGTGAAATGTGCGGACAAATACCATGTGTTGAAGCAAACGCATCAACATCTAACTCAGTACCTTTTGTTGCGACCCTTGTGTCGGAATTTTCTTTTCGCACCCTGACGAAAGTTCCATCTACCTTGTTCTTCTTCTTCTGCTACTGAACCATTTTCATCCACCAAATCCACTCGCTCGAAAGAAACGCTCTTCTTGCTTCCACCAGCCGTATCTGATGACGACACTGAGGAGTCACGTCCACTACGTGAACCTCCCTCTGATGATCTTCGTCGGGATGTACCATTAGCGCTTTTCTTTCGTTGGCGCTGGCGTTGCCAAGAATAAATGATATTATTCTTGAAATCAGTAATATCTCTATTCAACTTCTTCTTCTTCCTAGCTATTACTTCACCCTCGGCTTTTGAAACAGCTAAGTTAACATCTTTCATTGCCAGTACAAAAGAAGAAGGAGATGCGTGTATTTCTGATGTTGATAAACTGGCTTCACTTTCAGCTATTTTAGATTGGAGCAGTCCAAGGCTCCTACGGTTACGTTTGATAAGAATCTGTAACCAAGTTAAAGTACACTGGTGAGATGCTGCTTGCCACTCTGCTAAAAAAATCACCTTCATCCTCAGCGAATTTGTATGCAGGTAATTTGTCTATTCTTAAACCTCTCGGTGTGATAGACAGTTCGACATATTTTTCTAAAAGACAGATATCATAAAATAAGGATGTCTCCCTAATTCTCAGTCTCTTTAAGTCTTCAAATTTCTTATGACCATAATTACCGAAAGTTGTCCATGGATCGAATTGTGCCAGCTTGATATCCCTTTCTCTAGCCAAGCTGGCAAATAGAATTCCTTCATTTTCAGTATTAGCCATCATAAATCCAAATCCCAGCTCTACCAAAAGGAACAGCAACCAACAGCAGCACACATGAATATAGACAAACCAAGTAAAGCAGGAAAACGGGATGCAGGATAAAATTTATTCCGGTACCTCGGCCCCAACAGCCTTCAAAGGAATAAAATACATACTTCCAAATGCAGTATGTATACTAGTGCTACCAATTAAACATGATTACATATAATTGAAGGAAATTAAGACAACACTCCAATTTAAAGAGACATACACAATTCATGAAATTTCTGTCAACTAAATGACAAATTACTATCAAAATAGCTATTAAATATTTGTTAAATATTTAAATTAACTTCTAAATTCAACCCTCGAGGTTTTAATGTTCCATATTTTAAAATAAATCTGAGGTATCATTGCAATTTCCTCAAACACAGGTAGGATAAAGGCGCCATCAGAATGCCATATAGCCCAAATCTGAGAAATCCCTGGCTTAAAAAAAAAAAAAAAAATTTAACGGTGATGCTGGATTTCCTTACACTGAATAAAAGGCCCAGGTCTCAGTCATCCAGGCAAGGATAAACATGAATGCCCTTTGTCCTGCAGAAAGGGACTACTGGAGCCAGACACTTGATAAAGATTTTGGACGTGGAAGAAAAGCCAAAGGGTAAGGTAGTAAAACTGGTAATGCTTCTCTACTACAGTTCGGAGGAACTTTGTGGTCCTTGGCAACGGGTATACAAGGAGGTAAGTAACCTTCAGGTCCAGTGGGACAACAATGGACTGAGGGGATAGGGGGGATAGGAGAGATAGAAGATTTTGGAGGTACAACATTCTAAATTCTGGGACATGAACAATTTTAGATTAGGTATTTCAAGAAGAGGTCTCCTCATCCCCTTCTTGGTACTATAAACAGTCTTGATTAGAAGCCTGACTTTATGCTCCTGAAAGCAGTTTCTGATAAGGTCCCTTCCTGAAGCACAGCTCTCAATATGGAAGGTACCACATTGGATAAGGAAGCATTCTCTATGCACACTGGAGATTCTTGGTACGGTAACCTGCAGTCCTTACAGAAGAGATTCAGGACACTGTTCAGAACCAGAACGGCTTAACCCAGGAGCAAAGGCCAAGTTTCCCTGCAGTTTTTTTTTTTTTTTTCAAAGGGAGGAAGTAAATGGGTGAAGGAGAATTTGGTTGGGGTAGACAAAGGTGGGGTGGGAAAGACAGCCCAACTTAATTAATGGGGTGGAGAGAGGTGGGGTAGGAGAGACAACCCAACTTAATCCTGGCATATCCTACTAGAAGTCAAGGCTCTGATGGTCCCCCATGCTTCTCCTTAAATTTTGCTTATTATTTCCCCACTTTGCCATTTTCAAGCGTTTGTTCTGTCGAGGATACATGAGCCAGGATTTATCAGAGTAATTCATGTCGAACTTTGGTGCCTGGGTGTGAAAAAGCTGCTTGTCAAGTTAAGTGTGTGTGTTTTGCCACCAGTCTCATGAAAAATACCTTCAGGCAGGCGGTCCAAAGAGGAAGTACTTATCCAGAGGTGCATCGTTCCATGGTGAGAGAGAGTCCTCAACTAAAGATGTCTTCAGATCAGATCAGATCCTGTGGCTGCTGCCCTAAATAATGCATCCACTGTATCACATCTACATTTCTTGGAGGGCTTCACCACCTGAGCAGAGGTCACAACTCAAGCATCTTCTGTCTATGCACAACCCCTTTCCCCATTTCTGCATATAAAGTTGAGGTGTCACCAACAGTGATGATCACCTAGAGCCAATGATCACACCACTGGGTAGCTAGCCCTGCTATGGTTCTTCCGCGAGGGAGACCGAGAGCGAGGGAGACCGAGAGCGAGGGAGACCGAGAGCGAGGGAGACCGAGAGCGAGGGAGACCGAGAGCGAGGGAGACCGAGGCGAGGAGACCGAGCGAGGGAGACCGAGGCGAGACCGAGGCGAGGAGACCGAGCGAGGAGACCGAGGCGAGGGAGACCGAGCGAGGGAGACCGAGAGCGAGGGAGACCGAGAGCGAGGGAGACCGAGAGCGAGGGAGACCGAGAGCGAGGGAGAGCGAGAGCGAGGGAGAGCGAGAGCGAGAGCGAGGGAGAGCGAGAGCGAGGGAGAGCGAGAGCGAGGGAGAGCGAGAGCGAGGGAGAGCGAGAGCGAGAGCGAGGGAGACCGAGAGCGAGGGAGACCGAGCGAGGGAGACCGAGAGCGAGGGAGAGCGAGAGCGAGGGACAGATGAAAATATACTGACAAGACAGTTAAATGACAAATGCTACAAAGTTCCTTTAAAAAGGTTTGCAAGAATAATCATTAGCATATGGGATGAGCTCTGATGTGTCCCTAAACAACTCTACTAGAGTTGCAACTGATAGCCAACATGAAGTGGTTTTGCACACTAGCATTCTGACCTGCTTGGAGTGAAGAAAACAAAAGGCCAAAAATCAGACCTTCTGAAACCTTATTCCTGGGCATACAAGCTCGAAGTTTGTCTCCTAAGGTCCATAAGATGCCATCTTCTACTCAACATTCTGAGGATAGAAACATGAACCCCAGACTTGTTGACCAGGAATGTGGACTGGTGTAAGAAACTTTTCAGCGACTTTCCATGCCTTTGGCAAAGGTCAAACATCTAATGGAGTACACTTAACTAGGAAAACAGCGCTAACATAAAATTCTGCAAAATGCAATAAACATTATCACACGGGAAAAGCATAAAATTGAAAACGCATTTCACATCAGTATCAGACAACACTTGGGCTTAAGGCACATTATGTAAGCTCTGAGTAGTCCTATCCAGTAAAGTTATACACGGAAGAACATAAGGCCTGGGGACTCCAAAATCTTCTTTCCTCTCACCAAGTGTTACATTTTGCATACAGCAAGTCTGTTGGGAAGAAGCTTCAAAAATGCTGAAAACACTGACTGGAATTAAAAATATAAATAAAATAAACAGAAAGAAAACCATCTCACTGGGAAGACTTAACTTTAGCTCTCCCTTAAGGGGAAGGTTTTAAATACAAATCAGGACGTTTGGCTCCATTGGTAGGGTAGGTAAAGTAAAATAATACACCTGAAAGTGAGAGTGAGAAATGCCCAGAGCAGCAGCAACAAAATGGGGTAATGCAATCCAAAACAAATCCATCTGAAGAATACAAATGTTCTCCCAACACACACACACTCCATTAAACAAGAGATTATTCTTCTTTCGGCTGCTCCCGTTAGGGGTCGCCACAGCGGATCATCTGTTTCCATTTCTTCCGGTCCTCTGCATCTTGGTCTGTCACACCAACCACCTGCATTGTCCTCTCTCTCACCACATCCATAAACCTCATCTTAGGCCTTCCTCATTTCCTGTTACCTGGCAGCTTCATCCTTAGCATCTTTTCCCCAAAATACTCTGCATCCCTCCTCAGCACGTCCAAACCAACGTAATCTTGCCTCTCTGGCTTTGTCTCCAAACCTTCCAACCTGGGCTGACCCTCTAATATACTTCTTCCTAATCCTGTCCACCCTTGTCACACCCAGTGCAAATCTTAACATCTTTAACTCTGCCACGTCCAGCTCGGACTCCTGCCTTTTTGTCAATGCCACTGTCTCCAACCCATATAACACAGCTGGTCTCACTACCCTCATGTAGACCTTCCCTTTCAATCTTGCTAGTACTAGTCTGTCACAAATCACTCCTGACACTCTTCTCCACCCACTCCATCACCTCTCTTCCACACTCACCATTACTCTGAACTATTGATCCCAAGTATTTAACCTCATCCACCTTTGCCACCTCTACTCACTGCATCCTCACCATTCCTCTATCCTCCCTCTCATTCGCACACATATATTCTGTCTTAGTCCTGCTGACCTTCATTCTTCTTCTCTCTAGAGCATATCTCCACCTCTCCTCCACCTGTTCCCTACTCACTACAGATCACAATGTCATCTGCAAACATCATAGTCCACGGGGACTCCTGTCTGATCTCGTCTGTCAAGCTGTCCATCACCATTGCAAATAAGAAAAGGCTCAGAGCAGATCCTTGATGTAATCCCACCTCCACCATTAAACAAGATATTGTTTGGCAGAAACCTTCTTAGTTTCTTGAAGATCAGCAACAATGGAAAATAAATCTACAAGGTACCTGAATCTTAACTTTCCTGATGAAAGGTGGAGGAGTGTTGGGACAACTGCAATATCGTTCCTTTCTCTTGCCTAATATGTTCCTTACTGGAGACTGGAAGTGCACTCTAATAAGTAGCGAGTAATAAAAGCTATATAATTATCTTAATTTACTAGAGCAAGTCCATAATTGGTAACAGTAGAAATAATGCCAGCAGGTGACAATACCACTCAAAATTCTCTCGTGCTGTTACAGTCCCTTTTCCCCATACCACAATACACCACAGTAACAAATCTCTTCAAATCCAATGTCAGCCAAAGAACCAATACACAGAAGAGTACAATCAAGACACCTACCATGCCAGACATGAGGAGTGGAGGAATGGTATATGCTGCAAAGGATGAACCTGCTCTACCAATTACTGTTTTAAGTACATACCTTTTGTTTCTTAGCTACATCTTCAGAAACAGTAGGGTTAAGTCCCAAGCTAATCCTCCAGGGACAAACTCTTTAGAAACATACCACTTTGGACCTTCCTTTGGAGGTACAGTTCTGACATGGAAATCACATTCAGCCTACACTGCCTAACAAAGGTGTTAAAGGAAGAGGAAATATTGTTTTCAGCTGAATTCTGGGGAAAAAAGCAATGCATGTTGTGACAGCTCTCAGAATCTAGAGCATAAGGAAGGTGCTTCCTGTACCCTGTATAATAAAACTGGTCAGCAAGCCACCTGGCTAAAGTAACTTTAAAACTTTGACTTATTTTTTAATGGGTGAAAATGGCAAAGAACTGGTATCAGTGAACATGAATTTTGCAGTCAGCACAATTTTAATGGATGGTACAAGTCAATACAACAAAGACTCAAGACTGGAGTTCTGTGGAAGAAGCAAAGGTGGATAATACAATGATTAAATTTAGGTTCAAACATCTTTTGGCATGAAAGGTTTAATGGAAGCATGCCTGTGTGTCAATGGTAAGTTTAGTGAGTACTAACTGTGGAAAAATGCATGAAAGGCTTAATGGGAGCATGCCTGTGTGTCAATGGTAATTTCAGCGAGTGCTAACTGCGGAAAAATTTTTGCTGAAATAGCATAGACCTCCCTTTTCTTTTTTTTGTGTAACCTTGAAGTTGGTATACTTACCTTGTGGGTGTTGGGGGTGTCCCCTACCCAAGGCAGATGCAGGGGGACTTGCCTTTCCAGCAAAAAGATTTGCAGAGTTTTGCCAAAACTTTTGGAATGTGTGTGTCGGGGGAACAGTTTTCTTTGGAGGGTGGGGTCCTGAATACCAATCTCTGCTGTGACATCCTGTACGTGGAGATGGGGCAATCTCTGATCAGCATGTTCCAAACCATGACAGGCAAATGTTAGTGGTTAGCCAAACATAACCTGAACATCCTAGGTCACATGGCATCCACTATCTTTTCAGTTCTTCCAGCCAGGTTACACGAGGAACATAGAAGAAACAAGTTCAATGAAGGTTCAGTTGTGTGTGTGTGGGGGGGGGGGGACAGCTAGTAACTACCATAAACACAGCAATCACCACCAGCACAAAAAGCCACCTGATTTTTAGCACTTTCGTCCCATACAGAAACAGACCATCAGAATAAGGGTCTTAAACCTAGCAGCAAAAAAAAAAAAAAACACAAAGGGGATGGAGCAGCTAATGCAGCAGTCATCATTTGAACAACTACCGTTATACTAAGTTCATATAACTGTACCATGTTAACCTTACTTATCACGGCTGCATTAGCTATACGGGTAGATTACCAAATCTTAGCTAGACTGGGAGGAGGAAGGACAAGGTCCAAGAGCCCCTGGGAAAATGGTCCTAGCAAATCTGAAGAAGGGATTACATTTAAAAGTAATCCAAACTTTTTCATAAAACCACAAATGAAGCCAAGGGTCTGGCATAATGATCCTTAGCCCTGCCTGGAATAGTCATGTGCTAGTTATTAATAAAAGGTAACTGGAAATAGGACAACCTGTATCAAAACAGACTCTCTTTCCTTCACAAGAAATGATAGACTATTCAGAAGTTCTGAACAAAGACTTAGTTTTAGTAAGACAGAACCACAGCTGTCTGTGAGAATCCATGGTATGGAGTATCCTTTCTCCTCAAGGTATAGAGTACCCTCTCCCTCTCAGCTTAACATTCAGGGAACATAAGGAAACATACAGCTTGGCTCAAAGTAAACTCAGGCACCACTTTAGGCATAAATGATGGATTACTTCAAGAAAAAAAAAACATCTTTGTGGAAACTGAGATAAGGATGACGCACCAAGAGAGCTTGGAACTCAAAATACTAACTGATCTAACAACTTTAAGAAGAGTAAAACTTGCTTCCAACCAAGAAGTACAAGTCAGCTCAATGAGCTGATTAAAACAGAGCAAGAGTCAATTTTTCTATCACAAAATTTAAATCACAAGGAGAAGCCACCCGAGTTCTAGAAGGCGTGGTATACAGCACTCTTTCAAAAACATTTTCACATACTATTACATTGAAAAATGAAGAGCTACGGGCAGACATGCTAAAATTAATGTCAAATGAATACTGACTTGGAGAAAGACAGGCCTAAGGATAATAATGCACACAAATAGTCTAAACCAGGGAAACATCAGCCCTTAATGGGTGTCAGTCCTTTTCTTGGCAAAAACTAGCAAACCTTTTCTCTCCAATTATAGGCCAATAGCTATACTCTCTCCACTTGCAAAGATTATGGAAAAATGTATTCATAGACAACTCATGCACCACCTAATCCAGAATCACCTTATGGCAGACACTCAGCATGGCTTCCCTCCTCATCACAGCACTACTTCAGCCCTCCTAGCCTTTACCAACACCATAAACCATAATCGCAACAATAATTAAATATCCTCAGCACTCTTTTTGGATCTTTCCAAGGCATTCGATATAGTTGATCACCAACTTTTAATCCGCACCCTGCAAACATTCTGTCTAGATACTGGAGCCCTCTCCAATGGTTTCAATCCTACCTGAGGCTGTCCTCTGGCAGAACAAACTCTCTAACCTTCTACCTAACACCCTTGGATTACCACAAGGATCTATACTAGGGCCCTTGCTGTTCTCCATCTTCATTAATTAGAAGTTATGCACCTACCATAACGTTCCATGTTAGTTGTCTTCTCTCACCTTCTTTCTTGCTGGATGGGTTCGGAGCCGATCCTCGGCTCCGACTCGGCACTTGCTAAGCTCGAGAGTCACTTTTACCAGCTCGAGGCAGCCCCATATCCCATGATGCAAGGCGGTAAATACCCAGATCTCGTTTGGTACCTAGAGGGAAAACTACCTAGCATAAAAACTTTCCACAAAGGAAAGAAGAGCAATTAGCCTAAAAAGGGCTGTAAGGGGAAACCAGATAATTAAAAACTAGAACTAACTGGTGCCCAAGGAAACAAAATCTTCCAGAGACAAGGGAGATCAAGGTCTGTCCAGGCAAGGGGGACAGGAGGGAGGGTCGCAAGAAAGAAGGCGAGAGTAGACAACTAACATGGAACGTTATGGTAGGTACATAACTTCTAAATGTTAAATTGTCAATCTCGCCTTCATTCTTGCTAGATGGGACCGCGTCCCTAACACCTCTATCCTGGGTGGCTCAATGGAACAGCCTCTTGAGAACCGTGGAACCAAAACTGGCTCTATCCCTGGAGGCCAAATCCAATTTGTAATGAGAAACAAAGGTATGAGGAGTGGCCCAAGTGGCTGCTGCACAAATAGTATCTAAGGGTAGCCTAGCCTGAAAAGCTGTAGAAGTGGCTAGGCCTCTAGTGGAATGTGCCTTTGGTTTTGAGCACAGTTGTTTGCCCCTAAGTTGATAAATGTCAGAAATGGTGGAAGATAGCCATCTAGATAAGGTCACTTTGGAAACAGGGAGGCCTTTCTTATTTTCAGCATAAGAAAGAAAAAGCTGATCAGACTTCCTGAATTGCTTTGTTCTGTCCAAATAATATCTGAGTTGGCGGTGAACATCTAGATAATGTAATTTTTGTTCCGATCTGTTGGAATAATTAGGAAAAAATACAGGGAGATCAATGGATTGGTTTAAATTTGTTTTTGAAGCAAACTTGGGCAAAAAGGATGGATTAGTTCTCAAGGATACTCTGTCCTTGTGGAAGACCAAATATGGGGGACGAACAGAGAGGGCATGAAGTTCTGACACTCTCCTAGCCGAGGTAATAGCGACAAGGAAGAGTGTCTTCCACAAAAGAAACTTTAGTGAACATGAAGCAGCTGGCTCGAAAGGAGGAAGAATTAAGGATGTCAGCACTAGATTTAGGTCCCATTGTGGAGAAGGACTCCTGACAGGAGGCTTCAGGAGAAAAATTCCCTTCAGAAAAGCTCTACAAAGCTTGTGGGACATAATGTTGTGATCTGCAAACCTGACATGAAAGTTCGAGATTGCAGCCAACTGAACTTTGACCGTGGAAGATGAAGAACCCGAGTGAAAGATTTCCGCTAGAAAATCCAAAACTGCATAAACAGGGGCAGTAAAGTGATCTATGTTCCTTGATTTCGCCCAAAGGGAGAAACGTTTCCACTTGCTAGAGTAAATTCTTCTAGTAGAGGATTTAAGGGAAGCTACTATGATATCCCCAATGGGGTTAGAGATCATAGGAAGCCTGGCTAAGGAAGGAAGTGGAGCAACCAAGATGTGAGGTTGAGAGAAGGAATGGACCGATGCAGCTGACCCGATTGGTGGATCAGAAGATCTGGCACTGGGTCCAGATGCCACGGCTGCACCAAAAGATGACGATGAAGGAACTGAAACCAAATTTGTCAAGGCCAATACGGGGCAATGAGAATCATTTTGGCTATCAAAACGGTAGCTTTCTGGAGTACCTGTGGTATCAATGGAAAGGGAGGAAAGGCATAAAGAAGTCCCTGGGGCCAATCTTGGGTAAGAGCGTCTCTGGGGGGATGGCCCGGAAGTGGGAAGAGAGAGAAAAAGACTGGGCATTTGCTATTTTGGGGAGTAGCAAAAAGATCGCAACATGGGCGGCCCCACTTCTGAAAAATCTCCTCCACTATAGATTGCTTGAGAGACCACTCGTGAGGCATGAGAATAGCTCTGCTCAATCTGTCCGCTAAAATGTTGGTTTTCCCAGGGATATGCGTTGCTACCAGAAACCGATGAGAGGAGATCGCCCATTGCCAAAGTCTGAGAGCCTCTCGACAAGGGGTAGGACTTGGTTCCGCCCTGCTTGTTGATGTACCATACTACGGACATGTTGTCCGTGTGAACTGCAATCGTTCCCAAGGGAAGAAAGTCGTTGAGGGCTTGCAACGTTAAAAGCACTGCTCTCATTTCTAGGACATTTATGTGCAGGTGGTATTCGAACAGTTGCCACGTCCCATGAACCATCCTGTCCTGATAATGACCCCCCCCACCCGATCAGGGAGGCGTCCGCAGTGACTGTGGCTACCAGGGCTGGGGAAACAAAGGGTCTGCCCTGATGGACTTGGGGAGAAGAAATCCACCAGGATAGATGGTTTTTGCAAGATTGTGTCACCAGGATCTGGTGACGCATGGGAAGCTGTTGGAAGGACCATTGGGTGAACAACATCCATTGAAGGAGACTCATGTAAAAACGGGCCAAAGGAAGAAGAGTAATGGCAGCTGCCATGAGGCCCAGTACTTTCAGGACCAGTCTGGCTTGCACCTTTTTGCTGGCAAGGATGGTCCGCACATGGTTTTGGACATCTAGGATTCTCTGGCTCGTGAGGTTTGCTGACATCCGAACAGTGTCTAAATTTGCGCCTATAAAAATAATAGATTGGCAGGGCAATAAGGAGGATTTTTCGTAGTTGACCGAGATTCCTAACTGAGTGCAGAGATTTAGGGTGTAATCTCTGGCTTGGAGTAGTTGATGCCTGATGGTGGCTGAGAGGAGCCAGTCGTCGAGATACGGAAACACCTGGAATCCTTGACGTCTCAGGTGAGCCGTGACCACTGCCATGCATTTGGTGAACACTCTGGGGGCTGTAGTGAGACCAAAGGGCAGGGCTCAGAATTGAAAATGACTGGACCCCAGCCGAAAGTGGAGAAACCTTCTGGAGCACCTGTGGATTTTTATGTGATAGTACGCATCCTGAAGGTCTATTGAGCACATCCAGTTGTCTTTGCCTAAGAAGGGCAAAATTGATTGAAGTGTGACCATCAGAAATCTTGTCTTTTTCACCGACTTGTTGAGTCTGCTGAGGTCCAATATTGGTCTCCAATCTCCCGTCTTTTTGGGAACCAAAAAGAACCTTGAGTAGATTCCGGGCTCTGAATGGTCTGTTGGAACTGGCTGAATGGCCCTTTTTTGTAGAAGCTTTGATACTTCTAATTTTGCAATTTCCCTTAGACCGGGTGGAACATCTGGAAGGGAATTTTTATGAGGGAAGGGACTTTCCTCGAAAGGAATCTTGTAACCCTCGGATATGATCGACTGTACCCATTTGTCTTGCGAAAGGGAAAGCCAGGCTTCTGGGTACAGCGATAATCTTCCCCCGACTGCCTCCAAGGGTGGACAGTCGGGCAACACCTCAGGGATGCTGGAAGGGCTCGTCAGAGAGAGGGTCTCTGCTGCCCTGGTTCTGCGGACCCCCTCTGCCCCTAGGGCGGCGTCTATTGTTATTATCCCCTCTGCCTCTAGGGGTAAACTGACCGCGTGTGTCCAGCGTGACTCCCTGAGATTTTCGGAACAACATCTCCCCCCCCTTCTGTCCTTTGGGGTAAGGCCTAGAAGGGGTGGAAAAACGGACTCCTACGGCAGAAAGAGTCTTGCAGTCTTGCTCACACCTGGTTAACGTATCCTTCACCTGAGGACCAAACAATGTTGACCCATCAAAGGGAGAGTTTGTGAAGGATGCCTTAAAGTGGTCTGTAAAATTACAGAGCCGCATCCAGGACTGACGTCTACGAGCCACTCCTGTCCCTGCAGCTCTACTCGCTCCATCTGCTGCATAAGAAATTAGCCGCATGGAGGAGTTGGTTAGGGAGTTAAGGATTCCTAGCTGAGAAGCAATCTTCTCCCGAGCCCCTGCAGCTGAAGGAGCCTGTACTACTTCACCTAATTCTTTAAGGATTTTCCTTTGAAGTCTGGTGAAGTGACATAAATAATTCAGCGAACACATGGCAAAGATCGCTGAGGAAAACATCCGCTTACCATACCTGTCCATGGTCCTAGAATCCTTGTTAGGAGGATGGACTGGATGGACTGGTACGGAAGGATCTGCAAGTTCCTTCTTGGTGGCGGCCGCCACCACCATGGCATCAACAGGGACACCTTTTGTAAGAAATTGTTTCTCGGAAGGGGCTGTAATAAATTTAGAAGGCCTCCTGGGAACTGGTTCCACGGAATCAGGAGATGCCCATGCCTTCCGAGCTATCACCTCCATGAGGGGGTCGAAAGGCGGAGACACCCAGGAGGTGGAGGGTCGAGATCCAAACGCCTCTAGGTATACTGACTCATCCTCGGAGGGATTAATGGAGGGCCAGTTTCCCCTCTGTTTTAGGAGTTCTAGGATGTCTGAAAAAGAGACATCCTCAGAGGGGGATCTTGGGGATCCCTCCGACTCATCTAAGTCTGTACCTGAAGTTGTAGACTCAGGGGAGTCTAGGTGCTTCCTCTTACAGGTCCTCTTACGTGGAGGATCTCCTGACGGATCAGGAGAATCCTCGGAAGAGGGGGTTCTTCCCAGTGGGGAAACCTGAGGCGATGGATCTCTCGATCCGGGAGCAAGAGAGTGGGAAGAGACATCTACAGGCACCATAGAGGGAGGAGCTAAGGGGATAGACTGCTGACTGAGCCCGGGGGCCAGCACACTCCTCATCACCTCGAAGGCTCCCCTCCCAGGGAGATCCGAAAGACCCCGCTCCGAAGAAACAGGGGCTCCCGGGCCCACCGGAAGGGAAGGCTCCGAGGCAGATGTCGGAGCCGAGCTCACCAAGGCCGAAGCCCCGAGGGGAAGAGCAGGATCGGACAAGGGTCCGATGCCACTCACCCCCTCTGAGCAGACCAGGGAAGCCCGACCACCGGATCCCTCCAAGGAAGGTCTCAAGGAGGAGATGAGTAGAAGCTGAAGCAGCAGAAAGGGGTGGTATCTGCCCCGCAGCCGTAGCAGTGACTATTCCAATAGACTCCGGCTCCAAGCTCTGGAGGAGAGTCGAAGGAGGAACTTGAAGAGGGTGTGGACTAGTAGTTGTCTGTTGAGACGGATTTGGGCTAGTGCCTGTGATTTTAACAATCTGCTTACCACTCTCCAAATCATGGTCTGAGAGCCTGGAAGACCTAGATGATCGGCTCCGATGGCTCCGCTCCGAAAGAAGAGGAGAGGTCGGAGCCGAAAGTATAGGCTCCAAAGAGGGAGACCTGGACCGCTTCCTCGACGGAACCATCGGAGCCGAAGAACCCTCGGTTCCAGACGGAGCTGACAACTTATCAGCTCCAAGCCTGGTCAAAGATGTATCGGCTCCGGCCGGAGCCGATACAGGCAAGGAAATAATGGTATCGGAGCCGGCCGGTAATGCAACCTTAGACACATGGTGTTCGGAGCCAGTCGGAGCAGACACCAATGTGGCAGTTAAAGTATCGGCACCGATAGCCATCGGTGCCGAAGATTTAGTCAAAATAAGATCGGCTCCAGTCGGAGCCAGGGCCGAAGGCTTAGTTGCAGAAGCCTGGGCCTTGGATGTCTTAGAGGGCTGACCCGAAGCAGACTTGGCCGGGGAGCCCTCTGGTTTAAGTAAGCCCCTTAAGATTAGCTTATTTCTCCTTTCCTGCAGGACTCTCTGGCTGAAGGAGTGACAAATAACACAGGAGTCCTGCAGTTGGAGAGGTCCCAGGCAATAAATACAAGAAGTGTGACCGTCTGTCAGAGACATCTTCTGACAGCACGAGTCACACTTCTTGAAGCCTGAGACCCTCGGTTCTTTGGACATGGTGAGAAGTACACAAACACTCTACTCACAGTCCCAGACTCAGAAATTTAACTTAAAAAGGGAGAAAACAAACTCACACACACACCCTGACAGGAAGGGATGGAGGGGAGTAAAGGCCCGACTAAAATAAAATAACTAGGGAAACAGTAAACTAGGAGTTAGAGAGACTAACACTATTCTAAACTATCTAAAAATGACAGTATACTAATAATCTGTGAGAAATATATGGAATGGGGTGAGTAAATTCTGAACAAATTACTTACCAAGAGCTGGTAAAAGGAGGACCTCATCAGCGAAGCGGCAAACGAGATCTGGGTATTTACCGCCTTGCATCATGGGATACGGGGCTGCCTCGAGCTGGTAAAAGTGACTCTCTAACTTAGCAAGTGCCGAGTTGGAGCCGAGGATCGGCTCCGAACCCATCCAGCAAGAATGAAGGCGAGATTGACAACTTAAGATCTACCTTTATACTGTCATCCCAAAAGTCAGCTGTATCCAATATGCTGATGACTCTACTCTGATTTGCTCAGCCACATCTCCAGTAGAGTTATGGTCAGTTACTCAGACCACCTTTAATGCAATAGAAAACTGGCTTTCTGAACACAGACTGATCCTAAATCCCAAAAAAACTAAAATGCTGTTATTTTCACCAACATGTAGGTCTACCGCTTTCACCTTTACCATAAAATTAAATGATGGCACAATAATCTCCCCTGACCCATCTACAAAACTACTGGGTGTCATCATAGACAATAATCTAAAATTTGACCTACATGTTAACCAAACTATCAAAACCAATAAACTAGGGTCACTTTACGTAATAAAAGCCTTCCTAACCCCTCCAGCTAAAATTGCCATAGCTCGCTCTCACCTTCTTTCAACCCTTCTGTATGCATCCCCTCTACTCTCGAATTTAAACAAGACTGTCCTTAAACTCTCAATTTGCTACAACCACACTGCCAGGTTTGCCACTGGGCTGCCTTTTAGGACACATCATTGCATCAATCTAAATCAGCTTGAGTGGCTTGAACTACCCAGTCTAATCCAGTATAACCAACTGATTTTGGCCTATAAAATCCTCTATAATCCAGACAATACTCCTGCACTTAAAAATATTATCACCCCCTATAACCATCCTAGACAGCTTCGATCCTCAAACTACTAATTCAGACTAGCAAAATTAATAACACAGCCGGTGATTCTCTCTTTGCAAACTCTTAAGTAGATCCTGGAACTCTCTTCCAGCTGATATTACCTTACTTTCCCACCTTAGGTCAATTTAAAACCAGACTCAAACAACATTTGTCACTTAACTGGCTATGTCAATGTATCAAGCCTGGCTAACTCTCTCTAGAATGTGTAAAAATCTGTTAACCAGTTTACTGTGTAATTTAATCCTGACTTGTGCTCAGGATTAACTGTAACCTGTGGAACTTGTTTAACTTGCTTACTTATGTAATCTCTGTAAATAGTCTGTAATATGTAATGCTGTATCTGCTTACCCTTGGAGCTCTTCTCCCAGGGCCTCCGCTGAAAATGGACATGCATCCAGTCAGACTATCCCGGTCAACAAATGTAAAATAAAATAAAATTTACTAATATGATTTTCTAGTAGCAGGTTTTCTCGTCTCCTTTAATATCCACTGCAATGTGCTTAAAAGGCACCTAAAATATATCAAGATTCTATGATACAGGCATTCAGCTGCAGTTGAGACGTAAACATCCCTGGTCTTGTGTGATTAGAACCAGTCTCAGAGGAAAAATTTGTGATAATTGTCTTTGGCCACTTCCAAAAGACTGCAGAACCACTGTAGCCTAGGCCAGAGGGGAACCACCACAATGACATTTGCAGAGTCCTTCTGAAACTTCAGAATGACACTGGATATTAGTGGAAAGGGTGGCAAAAGTATTGTGGAATATTACTGTCCAAGGAAAATAAAAAGCATCTGCCTTCCAGGCTTCCTTGCAGAGTCCTAGAGCAGGATTTTACCATATTATTGTGAGTGGAGACCAAGATTCAAGGTGCTCCCCATCATTGGATCAATTCTTAGAAGACCCCAATTTAATTTTCATTTGTGAGGGTCTGTCCTAGACCTGCTCACAGTGTCTGCTATACACAATTTTGCTCTCACGGTAAGCAAAATGTCTGTAGAGTAATACTGTGCTGAAAAACTACATCCCAGGCTACCAGACTAGTCTACACACAGGGTAAGATCTGGTTCCTTTCCTCTTATGCACCACATCACTGTTGTGTAGAGATCCCAAGGACCCAGAGCGACTGACAGTTGAGAGTATTCATAAAAATGCCAGCATTTCATATGTTTGTGCATTTTGGTCAGTCTCATTTGTTCCAAAGACTCTGCACTTTTATCCCAATAGACAATGTTCCTACAACAAAGTCCAAGGCATCTGTTCTTAAAGGCTTTGCTGAAACTTGGATTCTGACAATTTTTTTTGTTGTTGAATCACTAAACACACACACCTTTGCACAAACACCAAAACCTGAATCTGGAATGTCAGTGGATGCCTTTGTAAATTTCAGCTCCCATGGGATTTTTCGCAGAGTCTTGCAAGAAAGATCACGGGAATTATAGAAGCCATGAACCTCAAATTCCTGAGAAATCCTCTTGGCTGAAACAGGCTGAAGGGAAACATCACAAATAGATATTTTTCGTACCGGAAAAATACTCTAAACTCTGATGTCTAGGAGAAGAAAACAATCGTGTGAGAAGTCAGACAAGACTTTTCTATGTTATCCTGCAACTCCAGTCTGTACAAGATATCCCTTACCCAAGTAAGACTCTACAAAGCTAAGTAAATCATTTAAATAAGGAAAAACGTGAATACCTTGCGATCTGCAGTAGACCATTAAAGCAGCTAAACATCTGAAATCTGGATCTATAAAAATGTTATGACATGCATTTTTTTAAATTAAAGGCCCCCATAAAAATCAAATGAGGAATAAGAAATAAGGAGTAACAAGTTGTGAAAGAACAACATTCTGAACTTGGCACCATCACAAACAAGTTCAGAAGGGAAAGATCCAAAACTGGTTTAAAAGAATCTTATATCACACCAGAAACATTCTTGAATAAAACCATTTCTCCTACTGAGGAAGCGTTACTGCTTCTATAATCCCTTGAGACAGCAGATTAACGACAGGAGGCAGAGAGAAGTTTGGTCTGGAAAATGGAAGGAAAAAAGAAGTTGGGTCTTACCATAACGTTCCATCTGTATTGTTGATCCTCGTTCAGTCATTACGCATGGGTACAGAGCTCAGAACAGAGACGGCCATTTTCCAAACTAGAGTCAGCTTCAAACTCTTGAGCTAAACTCTTACCCACAATCCCCCTCTCCCTATTACCTCAGATTGAGTTTGCAAGTCAAAGTAGAGGCTACCTCTGGTCAAATAACCAAAGTGAACCGGATGGTGAGATCCACTAGAAACCACAGGAGGGGGAAGGAGGGAGGGTCGTAATGACTGAACGAGGATCAACAATACAGATGGAATGTTATGGTAAGACATAACTTCTTTACCCGATATTGTTAATCCTCATTCATTCCTTACACATGGGACAGAGTCCCCAGCTACCTCTATTCATGGGAGGATCTCATGGAAGGACATTCCTGAGCACCATAGAACCGAAAGATGTTCTTCCCCTGGAGGCCAAATCCAATTTGAAATGATTGATAAAGGTATGAGCCGTAGCCCAAGTTGCAGCTGTACAGATATCAAGTAAAGAAGCTCTGGCATGGAAAGAAGCAGAAGTTGCCACCGACCTTATTGAAAGTGCTTTCATGGTAGTAGGTAACGAGATATTATGTTGTGTATAAATAATGGTCACAGTCCTTCAACCATCTAGCTGTGACCTTAGCAAAAACAGATCCTAATCTAGGTCCAGAAAAGGCCAAAAATAACTGGTCAGATTTAGGAAAAGGTTTAGTTCTGTTTAAGTAAAAACAGAGTTGCCTATGTATATCTAGGGTATGTAGGCAATACTCTCCTCTGTTTGAATGATAGGGAAAGAAAACTGGCAATTCAAGGCTTGATTAATGGACATTTCAGAGATCAC
Organism: Protopterus annectens; assembly: GCF_019279795.1. Lineage (NCBI taxonomy): Eukaryota > Metazoa > Chordata > Ceratodontiformes > Protopteridae > Protopterus > Protopterus annectens. Next base: position 501,146,065 of record NC_056748.1, read on the forward strand.
TTTAGGCAGAAATTACGGATTAGTTCTTAGAGACACTATCTCTATGAAAAATCAAGTATGGACTCTTGATACATAAAGCTTGAAGCTGAGAAATACGTCTGGCAGAAGTAATGGCGACCAAAAACAAGGTTTTCCATGACAAATACTTTAGGTCGCAAGAAGAGGCTGGTTCGAAAGGTGACCGTCTCACAGCTTATACAACTAATAAATCCGATGGTTGAATAGGTTCTCTAAAAGGTGGCTTCAGATGATTCACACATTTTATGAAGGTCTTGCACAATTTATGGGACATGAGAGAGGAATCTTGGACACCCTCATGAAAATTAGAAATTGCAGCCAAATGAACTCTAATGGTGGAGGCCGATAGACCCGATTGAAACAGGTCAGCCAGATAGTCTAGTATTATCGACACTGGTGCTTAAAAGGGGTCTACTTTTTTATCTTTCAGCCAACAGGTAAATCTTTTCCACTTGCTCAGGTAAGTAATTCTAGTGGAAGACTTATGAGAAAAAATGAGAATATCATGTGCAGGTAAAGAAAGATCATTCTGACTGGCAATCAAGGGAGTAGCCAAGCCGTGAGCTTCAGGCATTTCAAATTGGGATGAATCAGGTTCTGTGGAAGTCAGATCAACTCCGGGGTTGGATGGAGAATCCATCGTCCATCTAGTAGGTGAGGCCAAAGGAAGGGGAACCAAATCTGTCGAGGACAATATGGTGCTATGAGTATCACCTTGCTCTTCAACAGACAGGCTTTCTTCAGAAACTGGGGAATGAGGGGAAAGGGTGGAAAAGCGTAAAGACCAGAGGGCCAATCGTGGACTAGAGCATCCCTGGGTGACCGTCCCAGAGGGGGAATCAGGGCAAAGTAGTTGCTGCATTTGTAGTTAGTCGGGGATGCAAAGAGGTCACAGCAAGGACGGCCCCAGCAGTGGAAGATCTCCGCCGCTATCAAGGGATTCAGGGACCACTTGTGAGGTTGAAGAATGCACCTGCTGAGTCTGTCTGCTATCACGGTGGAACTCCCAGGAATGTGCGTTGCTAGAAAAAAACTGTTGGTAGTCATCGTCCAATGCCATATCCTCATGGCCTCTCAACAAAGGGGATAAGATTTGGTTCCACCTTGATTGTTGATGTACCAGACCACCACCATGTTGTCTGATTTAATTGCAATTGTCCAAGATGGCAGCAGAGGAGGGAATGCTTGCAACGCCAGAAGCACTGCCCTCAGCTCTAGAACATTTATATGCAGATGGGCCTCCAGTTCGGAAGTGCATTGGACTGTGTTTCTGACATAGCCCCCACCCCCCCCACCCCATCAGGGAGGCGTCCGTGGTCACTGTGGCCTTGGGTTGCTGGGGGGAGAAGGTGCGAGACTATCGTGAGAGATTGTGTCATCCACCAATTTAAATCCTGTTTGCACCCGTGGGTTACTCGAATCATGGCTGAAAGAGGATGCTGAAAAGGATGCCATTGGGTGAGCAGTAGCCACTGTAAAAGCCTCATGTGAAACCTGGCCAGGGGAACAATGGTGATGGAGGTTGCCATAGAACCCAACAGCTGTAGAACAGAGTGAGCTGTGGATTTTTCGTTTAGAAAGGACTGGAATTAGTTGTTGCTTTATCCTTAGAATTCTGTGCTCTGGAATAGCAGCTCTACAGTTTTTTTGCGTCCAAGATAACCCCTAAGAATTCTGTCAAATGAGATGGGGTGAGATTGGATATTTGCCAGTTTATGGTTATGCCTAGCCTTTGAGCAGTTTATGGTTATGCCTAGCCTTTGAGCAGCGAGGAGAGAGTATGTCAGGCCTTTTTCCAGTAGATGTCTGGTGGGGGCGGAAATGAGCCAGTCGTTTAGATATGGAAACACCTGGAATCCTTGAAGTCGCAAGCGAGCTGTGGCAACCGCCATGCACTTTGTGAACACTCTGGGGGCAGTAGAGAGTCCGAAGGGCAGTACTCTGAACTGGTAGTGAATGGCTCCCACACAGAAGCACAGAAATCTTCTTGATGGCCTGTCCACCTTTATGTGGTAGTACGCATCTTGAAGATCTATAGAGCACAACCAATCATCTTTTTCCAAAAGCGGGAGGATAGACTATTGTGACCATGCGGAATTTTTGTACTCTCACAAACTTGTTCAATACACAGAGATCCAAAATTGGTCTCCAGTCCCTGGTTTTCTTTGGCACCAAAAATATAGTCTTGAATAGAATCCAGATCCTATCTGGTCTGGACGGACTATTTGGATGACTTTCTTAGCAGCTTTTCTGTCTCTAGTGCTGCTTCTTCCCTTTGACTGGGTGGAACATCGGGAAGATTTTTTGAAGGAACAGGACAAAGATCGAAGGGGATATGATAACCTCTGGCTATAATCCTTTGTACCCAAGAATCGGTGGTGATGGTTAGCCAGGCAGAAGGGTACATCCCCCAACCACCTCCAGAGGAAAGGATTTGGGCCGCTCTTCAGGAGCGCTGGTAGGATTGACCAGGGAAAGAATTCCTGGAATACTGGTTACGCGGACCCCCTCTGCCCCGAAAGGAGAGTCTTCCCTGTGAATTTCCCCCTCTACCTCTGGGGGAGAACTCAGCAAGTGCGTCACGGAAAGGACCCGGAGATATCTTGAACCATATCTTCCCACTCTTTTGGTTTTGGGAGAAAGCACGTTGAGGGGAAGAATAACTGAAACCTACGGCAGAAAGGGTCTTACCATCCTGTTCACATCTGGCCAGTGTGCTTTTAACTTGGGCCCAAAAAACGAGAAGGCCTCAATGGGGGCATTAAGAAAGGAAGACTTAAAGGGTTACACAAAGTTGCACAAGAACATCCAGGCAAGTCGTCTCAAGACCGCAGCGGAACCCACTGCTCTAGCTGCTCCTTCTGATGAGTGAGATATCAATCGCATAGAGGAGCTAAATACAGATTCAATGGTGGCCTGCTAAGAGGCCACTTTGTCACAGACCTCATCAGACACGGCACCAGCCAAGATTTCAGAGAGCTCAGAAACCAGATCCCTCCGTAGCCTGGTAAAATGTGCCATGTAATTCAGGGACCTGATAGCAAAGATAGCTGAAGCAAAGGTGCGCTTCCCTATCCTGTCCAGGGCCCGGGACTCTGTTAGGCGGATGGACAGTCTGGCTTTCTTCTTCTGCCAGATCCTTTTGATCCACAGGCAAGACTTTTGATCG
>NC_056748.1:501149751-501226268 GCF_019279795.1 Protopterus annectens
AAAAGATAGGCCCTTGTTAAGTATTGTAAAAATCTGAGGAATATTGGGCTTTGCTGTGTCTATTCCTTGTGCTTGGTTCCAAGCACAGAATCTCTTCCATTTCTCAGCATAAGATTTTCTAGTACTAGGCCTTCTGGCTTCCAAAATGACATTCATCACAGATTTTCTGAGAGGTGTGGTTTGAATTAGTTTATTAGCCATACTGCAAGATTCAGAGTTTGGAGCAGAGTGTGCAGAATTTGATAGTTCTGCTGAGACAGGAGATGAGATATCTGAGGCAAGTCTCGCCTCCAAAAAAGTTAGCAAGTATGACCGATGCACGGCATATCCAAACTGTTAAACCAAAAAAGAAAAAGCCAGCACTCTGAGGCAAATAAAGTTTTATTCCTTTCCCTTCAGACTGGTTTCGGTAACAAACCTTCTTCAGTGATAAAACATACATAATGCAGGGACAGTTTTATACACAATGTACATCCCCCATCTGTGACATCACTTCCCCCATTAATCCATTCCAGCCTCCAAACACAAAAATATCAACTAGAATAAACATTTTAAATATAACATCAGATGCGGTTTCCATTCATATCATATATTTACTTGCGAAATTACCATTTAGGGTCCTTACTAAAAAGAAAAAAAAAGACCCTCATAACTTGTCATTTAGTCCAGGGTGAAATAGGGCACCCAATTTGATAATTCATTTTCTTTCCTTTTGAGTTAGTAAAGTGTGCCAACCTTGCTTCATAGATCTATTACCTTTTACATGGTCAATAATGACAAATCTATAAGATGCAGTTTTGTGTACCTGACAATGTCTATACAATGCATTGGTCATTTAAGATGCAAATCACTCAAATGCTCTGAAATGCAACTTCTTAGTTGCCTAGACATCTGCCCTACATAAAAGGCAGAACATTGGCAATTAGCCAAACAGACAACCCAGTCAGAGCTACAATTCCCAAAAAATGAAATATCAAAAATTTGTCCTGTGTTTTTACTGCTAAAAGATAAAGTTTTAAACATATGTTTACACAAACTGCAATGTTCACAAGGATATAATCCAACAAGCCTATCCCCAGTATAGTTAGTTGACGTTGGTTCACATAATCCAAAAAAGTTTTCTTATAATGCGCAAAATAGGAAGCGAGTGTTCTTCCCCTTCTGAAGGAAAATTGGCATCTGTTAGACAAACACTGATCCAGATATGTATTAGCCCGAAGAAAATTCCAATGTTTGTTAACTACATCCTGCAATAAATGTACATTACTGCCAAATGTAGTAACCAACCTCATGGTTCCTGATCCATCCTTTTTAGTTTTGGCTTTATAATTCAATAAGCTGGATCTCTCACAATTGGACGCCCAATCATTGGCCTTTTGTACTATTGATTTCTTATATCTCCTATTAATAAATCTATCCTCAAGATCATGCCTAGCATTATGAAATTCCATGTCTGCAGAACATATTCTTCTAATTCTCAAACTGTGATTTAGGAATATTATTGATGTTATGTGTGGGGTGTAAACTGGTTGCATATAATAAATTATTGTATTGTGGGTATTTCCTGTATACCGATGTCTTGAGCGTACCACCCCCCCCCCCGTCTCAAAATATTCAAATCCAGGAAATTAATCCCTTTACTGTGACAATTAACAGTAAACTCAATCCCCCACCAATTACAATTAAGATAATCCAAGAATTCTAACAAATAGTCCACACCCCCACACCAAACCAACCAACAATCATCTAAGAAATGTCTCCATATATCCATCTCCGAGAGGTAAAGGTTATGCATGATATCATATATAATCTGATCTTCCACATACCCCATAAAAAGGTCAGCATAAATTGGGGCAAACAAAGCTCCCATAGCTGTTCCTTGCTGTTGCAAGTAACATTCCCCCTTAAAATAGAAGACGTTCTTAGTCGGTACATGTTCTGCAAGACATGTGATGAGAGTGTTAAATACTGGTGCAAATAGATTAGCTTTATTTAACCAGTATTCCAGGACTGGTAGTCCCACCCAATGAGGAATACTGGTATACAAGGATTTAACATCAAGTGTACACATGAGCCAATTAGGTTCCAATTGCAAGTCCTGAATAATTTGTAAAAACTCTGTGGTATCCCTAATTCTTTGCCCTGACCCCTGATAATAATTGCTTCAGATAGTATGTCAAAAAGGCAGAAATGGGTTCAGTTAAAGATCCCGGTCCTGAAACAATTGGTCTTCCTGGGGGTCTGTTCTGTTCAAATTCTTATGAATTTTGGGCAAGAGATACAGGTACTGTCGGGTTGGATCCTGAACCATGAGTTGTTCTTTGGTCTTCACATCAATAATTCTTTCTTCCACTGCTTGATTCAAAAACGAATCAATCTCAACATTAAATTTGGGTGTGGGGTCGGTTGACATCCCAATATAGTTCTGAGGGTTGGACAATTGTTAAATTCCCCTCATTCCAGTAATAACTGGCATCCATTATGACCACAGCCCCACCTTTATCTGCTGGAAGAATGATTGTATCAGAACTGGAATTTAGGTTTTTCAAAGCCTGTTCCCCTTTCAAAAGATTATGTCTAAAGCTCCTAATAGAACTAAAGCTGAAATGTAAATCCCTTAGGACAGCTTCCTGAAAAATACCCACATATTTATTCATCGGTGGAATAAATGTGGATTTGTGAAAACGAAATTCAGATGCTCTTTCTGAATTATTAGATGTTCTAAAAAAAAAATTTTTAATTCAAAATTCTACAGAAGACAAAAAGATCTGCAACAAAAATATGTTCATCTACCAAAAAACTGGGAACAAACCCCAGCCCTTTAAGTAAACTTTTTTCATCTATTGATAAAACGTAAGAGGAAATATGTACATTATAAAATTGGGTCCCTACTTCACCATTGACTAACAGATTTTCCAAGGCTGCCACCTTTGTGCGCGTGTCCACCCCTACGGGTTTTTCTCCTAAAGGGCCCTCCTGAATTCCTACCTTTTTTGAGTCAGGAGAGTCACTGATATAAATTCCCTCCGTGTCAGTCATGGATGATTCTTCCCCTGAGGTACTAGACCCTGTGTTACTTTCTTTAGTATAGATCTTGAACTTTTCTTTCTAATATTGGATCTACCCCTTACTGTTATCCATAAATCTAACCCCCTTCTGGGACTCAAAGGGCTTGCCTCTCTCATAATCCTCCACATCTCTGTGAAATTTATGTAGCTTCTTTCCTTTCAACCCACTCTCAAAATTGAGATCATCTTTGGATAGTTTTTCCAGGCCTTACAAAAAAGGCAAACCTTCATATTTTTTCATATTTCCACGTCTCTGTCACATCTTTAATATTTTGTTCAACTGTCCTTTGATAAAAGGACATTAGTATATCAACAAAAGCCGTAGCGGCTTTTTGTGCCTTCTGCCAATCCTCCATCAATAGGTCATTTGGCTTACCAACCAAGGGCTGAATTTTGACCCTTAAACCACGTGGAGTAATACCTTTACTCTTATATGCCTTGAATAATTTCAGATGCCATATATTGGTTCTTAAGATTTTCATTTCTTTATTTAGTTGGTAAAACAGCAAGTTGCAGCCGTAATGGAAATCTCCTATTTTCTCATTAGGGACCCCATCCATATTTGTCCCATTGCCAAAAACTTTTATGTCATCCTGATCTGCACACAAATCATGCAGAATTCTTTGGAGATCCATGACAGCAAGCCCTAAACCTGCCCTATATAATCAGATGACCCTATAGATGGTGTCCAAAGATAAATAATGCTTATTTCATGCAAAGCCTGGAAAAATACACCAAAATTACTTATAAAAAAACTCAAATATTTCTATGAGAAAGGCAAGTTCCTACAGGTCCCCTAGTAAGTTATATATCAGATCCAAAATTAGAAGAACGTGGCCTGACCACTGCCAGAAAACATTTGACCACTTGGCTTACTACTCTTCGAACTAAAAGTGCATAAAACAGAACATCTTTATACATATTAATGACTAAAGAGAACCCAAATATTTCAAATACATGGGTGAAATCATATGAGAAGTAAACAGCTAAACACACAGAATAATACATGTGTTATGCCACCAGTTATTATAGATATGGTTAGGGCATTTTTCACCTCATATTTATACAATTACAAACATATATTGTCGAAATATAAAAAATACATTTCAAACGATGTATATATTGTCTAAATACAGATAACCTAAATCACTGTATTGCCATTACTTATATCAATATTTATATATATTCAACAATAAATGAAATAGTAAACCCCCCTTTTTTGTTTCTTGATATTTATAAAGAATAAGAAGTTATGTACCTACCATAACGTTCCATGTTAGTTGTCTTCTCGCCTTCTTTCTTGCTGGTTGGGTTCGGAGCCGATCCTCGGCTCCGACTCGGCCATCTACTAAAGCTAGAGAGCTATTTACTGGCTCGAGGCCTCCCCATATCCCACAATGATTGGCGCTAGATACCTAGATCTCGTTTGGCAGAGCTAACACCACAGAAAAATTCCAAGGACACCCATCCAAACTACAAGGTTTACCTAGAGAAAGGACATAACCCAGATAAGAATTTGCCAGAGGAAGAAGGCCTCAAAAAGGGACTCTTCTCGGTCTGTCCAGGCTAGGGAGATGGAGGGTGGGACACAAGAAAGAAGGCGAGAAGACAACTAACATGGAACGTTATGGTAGGTACATAACTTCTTAATGTTAAGTTGTCTATCTCGCCTTCATTCTTGCTGGTTGGGACAGCGTCCCTAGCACCTCAAGTCCTGGGTGGCTCATCGGAACAGACTCTTGAGCACAGTGGAACCAAAACCAGCTCTACTCCTAGAGGCCATATCCAACTTATAATATGAAATGAAAGTATGAGGAGTGGCCCATGTGGCTGCAGCACAAAATAGATTCCATTGGTAGTCTTGCTTGAAAAGCTACCGTAGCTAACGCTCTGGTGGAATGACCCTTAGGTTTAGTAGGGAGTTGTTAATGTCTCAGTTAATAAATCAAAGTAATAACAGAAGACAACCACCTGGATAAGGTTACTTTAGAAACTGGCAGTCCCTGTTTGCCCTCAGCATAGGACAGGAACAGTTGGTCTGATTTTCTTGTTTGCTTAGTCCTATTCCAAATAAAACCTTAACTGCCTGTGAACGTCCAATTGGTGTAACTTTTGTTCCGCTTTGTTCGAATAGTTAGGAAAAAAGACAGGTAGATCAATAGCCTGATTCAGGTTTGTCTCAGAAGATATCTTGGGCAGAAATGAAGAATTAGTCCAGAGTGAAACTCTATCCTTACGAAACACAAGGTAAGGAGGACGAATACAGAGGGCTTGAAGTTCCGAAACTCTCCTAGCTGAAGTGATGGCTACTAAAAAGAAAGTCTTCCAGGAGAGTAATTTTAAGGAACAGGAAGCCACAGGCTCAAAAGGGGGAAGAATCAAGGTAGCTAATATCAAGTTTAAATCCCACAGAGGTGGGGGATCTCTGACCGGGGGCCTAAGCAAAAAAGTCCCTTTAAGAAAGGCCTTGCAAAGTTTGTGGGACACTATGCTGGTTTCTGATAGGCCAGCATGGAAATTTGCAATAGCAGCTAACTGGACCCTAACGGTGGCAGAAGAGGAGCCATCTTGAAAAGTTCTGCTAAAAAATCTAGAACGTGGTGGACAGGGGCTGAAAAGGGATCTATATTCCTAGCCTCTGCCCAGAAAGAGAAACATTTCCACTTACTAGCATAAGTCTTCCTGGTGGTAGATTTGCACGAAGAAAGGATGATGTCACGTACCAGCTGAGAAATATATGGAAGCCTGGCTAAGGTCGGAAGTGGAGCAACCAAGCCGTGAGGTTGAGAGACTGAAGGGATCGGTGCAGCCCGCCTGACTGATGGACCAAGAGGTCTGGCACTGGGGTCCAGATTCCAAGGCAGCTCCAGCAGGTGACGATGCAAGAATGGGAACCAAATTTGTCGAGGCCAGTAAGGGGCAATGAGGATCATCCTGGATCCCAATGCAGTCGCCTTCTGAATTAGTTTGGGAATTAGGGGAAAAGGTGGGAATGTATACAGACCACCCCGGGGCCAATCGTGAACTAGAGTGTCTCTGGGGGAGTGGTCGGGAAGGGGGAAGAGAGTGAAGAAATCGTCGCACTTGCTGTTGAGAGGAGTTGCGAAAAGGTTGCAGCAAGGTAGACCCCATCTGCGGAAAATGTTGTCCACTACTGATTGAATGAGAGACCACTCGTGAGGCATGAGAATAGCTCTGCTTAGCCTGTCCGCTATGACGTTGGACTTCCCGGGGATGTGCGGTGCTATCAGAAACTGTTGAGAGGAGATCGCCACTGCCAGAGTCCGAGTGCTTCTTGACAAGGGATAGGACTTGGTTCCGCCCTGCTTGTTGATGTACCACACTACAGACATATTGTCTGTTTGAATTGCAATGGTCCCGGTGGGTAGAGTGTCCTGAAGAGCTTGCAATGCTAAAAGCACCGCTCTCCTCTCCAAGATGTTTATGTGCAGGTGGTACTCTAGAGGTTGCCAAGTGCCTTGGACAGTCCTGCCCTGAAAATGCCCCCCCACCCGATCAGGGAGGCATCCGGGGTCACTGTGGCAACAGGAGGGGGAAGAACAAGCGGTCTGCCCTGGAGTAATAGAGGGGAGACCATCCACCACGCTAGTTGGTCTTTGCATGACTGAGTGATTATTATCTTGTGAGACATCGGCAGTTGCTGAAAGGACCATTGGGTAAAAAGCATCCACTGAAGAATCCGCATGTGGAAATGAGCCAGAAGAACTAGTATGATTGTTGCTGCCATGAGACCCAACGTTTTTAGTACAAATCTGGCCTGAATCCTCTTGCACTGCAGTAAGACCTGCACATGCTGGCGAATGTCTGACACTCTGTCTAGAGGAAGTTTTGCGGACCGAGCTGTTGTATTTAAACTCGCGCCTATAAAGGTTATAGACTGACAAGGCGACAATGCAGATTTTTTGAAATTTATTGAGATACCTAGCTCGGAACAAGTTTGAATGGTATAATCCCTGGCTCACAGTAGCTGATGCCTGGTGGAAGCAGTAAGGAGCCAGTCTAAATATGGAAACACCTAGAATCCCCGCAGTTTCAGAGGAGCCGTAACCACTGCCATGCATTTGGTGAACACCCTGGGGGCTGTGGTGAGACCAAAGGGCAGGGCTCTGAATTGATAGTGACTGGCTCCCAGCCGGAAGCGGAGAAACCTTCTGGAGTGCCTGTCCATTTTGATATGGTAGTACGCATCTTGAATGTCTATGGAGCACATCCAATTGTCCTGATCCAAAAAGGGTAGAATGTACTGAAGCGTGACCATCCGGAACTTCATTCTTTGAACAGATTTGTTTAACCTGCTGAGATCCAAAATGGGTCTCCAGTCCAGTGTCTTTTTTGGTACCAAAAGAACTTGGAGTAAATTCCGGATCCTTGCTGGTCTGCTGGGACTGGCTGGATGGCCCCCTTTTTTTGTTTTTTAGCAGTTTTGAAATTTCTGGCACTGCTTGTTCCCTTAGACTGGGTGGAACATCTGGAAGGGACTTGATTGTTTGAACAGGGGTGTGGACAAAGGGGATTTTGTAACCTTTGGATATGATGGACTATACCCATTTGTCTTGTGTGAGGAGATCCTAGGCTTCAGGGTACAGTGACAATCTTCTCCAGACTGCCTCCGAAGGTGGACAGTTGGGCAGCCCCTCAGGGGTGCTGAAAGGGTTTGTCAGAGAAAGATTCCCTGCTACCCTGACTTTGCAGACCCCCTCTTCCCCTCAGGCGTCTATTATTGTTCCCTCCTCTGCCCCTGGAGGGGAACTCGCCACGTGCGTCAGGCACAACTCCCTGGGGTTTCCGACAACACATTTTCCCACTCTTCTGACCTTTAGGGTATGGCCTAGAGGGAGTAGAAAAACGGACTCCCACGGCAGAGAGAGTCTTGCCTTCCTGCTCACACCTGGTCAGGGTATCCTTCACCTGTGGTCCAGAGCCGAACCATCGAAGGGGGTATTGGTGAAGGACACCTTAAAGGGGACAGCAAAGTTGCATAACCGCTTCCAGGCATGTCTGCTCAAAGCCACGCCTGTACCTGCAGCCCTACTCGCCCCATCGGCTGCATAAGAAATGAGCCGCACGGACGAGTTGACGATTCAGTTAAGGGTCGCCAGCTGGGAGTTAATCTTATCTTGAGCCCCCACAACTGATGGATCCTGAAGGGTATCACCCAGCTCCTTGAGAAGATCCCTTTGGAGGCGGATGAAGAGGCACAGATAATTCAGTGACCGCATGGAAATGGTAGCTGAGGAAAACATCCGCTTCCCGTACCGGTCCATTGTCTTAGACTCTATTAGGTGGATGAACAGGCACCGAAGGGTCAGCCAACTCCTTCGTGGCTGCTGCCACCACCATGGCATCAACGGGGACACCTTTTGTCAAAAATGGTTTGTTGGGTGGGGCTTAATGAACTTAGTGGGCCTACGGGGAGTTGGTTCCATTGTATCTGGGGCTGACCACGCCCTTCGAGCCACTACTTCCATGAGCGGGTCGAAGGGTGGAGACACCCAGGAGGTGGAAGGGCAAGAACCAAACGTGTCCAGGTATACAGACTCGTCCTCAGAAGGGTTAAGGGCAGTCCAGTTCCCCCCCTCTGCTTAAGGATCTCTAGGAGGTCTGAAAAAGAGACATCCTCAGAGGGGGATCTTGGGGACCCTTCCGAATCCTCCAAGTCAGTATCAGACGTGACTGACTCGTAAGAGGAAATATGTCGACTCCCCCATTTTCTCTTCCGAAGGGACTCCTCTGAAAGATCAGGGGAGGCCTCTGAAGAGGAAGATACGCCCAATGGGGCGACCTGGAGCGTCTGTTCTCCACACTTGGGGTCAGGAGGGTGGGCAGAGACCGATGCAGGCACCATGGGGGGAGGAGCCGACTCAGGAGTCAGCACGCTCCTCATGACCTCGAAGGCGCCCCTATCAGGCAGAGCAGAAGGTCCCCACTCCTAAGAGATGTGAACCCCTGCAGGCACAGAGAGGGACTGCTCCAAGGCCGATGTCTGGGCCGAGCTCACCTGCGCCGAAGCTCAGAGAGGGAGAACGGGGTCAGACAAGGGTCCGATGCCACTCGCCCCCTCGGAGCCGACTAGGGAGTCCCGGTACCCAAATCCCTCCAAGGATGGAACCAATGAAGAGATCGGAGCCGAAGGAGCCGAAAGGTGTGGTATCGGCTCCGACATTTCCAAGATTCGAGCCCCAACCAGCTCCGGCTCTGAACACAAAGAGGGAGTCAGAGGAGGAATTGCTGAAGACACCGGGACAGCCACAGTCTGTTGAGAAGGGCTGGTTAGCATTTGGGCCAGGGCCTGCGATTTAAGGAGTCTACTGACCACCCTTCTCCAAGTCATGATCAGATTAGCCTGGAGGACTGAGATGAGTGGGACCTATGGCTTCGTTCGGACTGAAGCAATGGTGACCTCGGAGCCGAACGAACAGATTCAAGGGAAGGGGACCTTGAACGTTTTTGACCCAAAGATGGTTCAGACACTAAAGTCGGAGCCGATTCAGGCCTAGAGGTGTCAGCTCCAGCCGAAACCGAAGAAGAGAAAGATGATCCGCCCGGCAACGGCTCCAAACTGGGAGTAGACGGTTTGGCGGGCTTTGAGGATTTCCCCGACTGAGGCTTCGCTGGGGATCTCTCAGGCTTAAGTAAGCCTCTCAAAATGAGCTTGTTCCTATGCTCCTGAAGGACTCTCGGGCTGAAGGCATGACAGACCGAGCAGGAGTCCTGCAGGTGTAGGGAACCCAAGCAATACACACAAGTGTGATAGTCTGTCAGAGACATCTTCTGACAGCACGAGTCACACTTCTTGAAACCTGAAACTTTAGTATCCTTAGACATAGTGCAAGGGGATACTAAAGAGAGAAAAAATTTAAACTAGTGCTTAAACAAGATACACAGAACAAAACTCACACACCCGCACTAGTTAAGCTAACAATAACAATTACAAAAAGGTATCACCACACTTTAACAAGTATTCTTAATAAAAAAAATACAAATACTATAAGGCTAAACACTACTCCTATAAAAAAAAACAAAAGGGGAGGGGTTAGCAGCTAAAGAGAAGAAACGGGGGGGGACTAAAAAAAACGAGTTTCCTAGGTGGGATAAAATAGGGGATACACAGTCTAACTACACTAAGAGGGAAAGATTATCTAACTAACTAAAAATACAAGGTAAATATTAAGCTAAAAATACAAAAAAGGAATAATACGACCTGAGCCAGTAAACTCGTAACCTCGTAGCTGAAGCGGCAAACAAGATCTGGGTATCTAGCGTCAAGCATTGTGGGATATAGGGAGGCCTCGAGCCAGTAAATAGCTCTCGAGCTTTAGTAGATTGCAGAGTCGGAGCCAAGGATCAGCTCCGAACCCAACCAGCAAGAATGAAGGCGAGAGACAACTTAACATAAAATACTGCCCAAACCCATGAACAAAACTTATACATGAATATGTCCCTAATAACAATGTGCATATATTCCAATAAAACTCTTATAAATTAATTGCCATGCTGTCAAAGGCAAACCTCGATGACCATAAATTTTATATGACAAACATCAAATGGCACCCTTTGTTCACTGTTCAAAATAATAACTTTAAAGTAAGACAAATCTTTAAGACTTTCACCAAAATTTAGCACCCAAAAATGGCGCTTGTGCTACCTAACACACAGTCATAAATATCAATCGGCCAAAGTTCACTCTCAAATTAGCTTGCTATGTTCAAATATTATCTACATCAATTAATAAAGCAAGAAATGGTAATATATGAACACCATGGTGTGTCACCATCAGTCCCGATTCCCCCTATAGGTCAGAAATAAGAGCACACAGTCAGTTCTAAAAAATGTCACAGTCCGTTCTAAAAAAAAGTCACTCTACAATTACTATAGAATTTAATAACATTTTTTTAGCCTGTTAATCAAAATCTTATGACCCGCCCGGAATTTATAGTGATATCTTTGCTTCTGGCATCAGAACATAAGCATTGTGTATTTGACAACAAACCATCATGGACCTTACAATATTAACACAGTCCAAAACCCGTTGTCAAGGTACATTCAAAACCAGCCATTGGCCTGAATCCAATCCACCTTATATTTTTCTCTTCAACCCCCACCAATGTTCAAAAGAAAAAACTTTTAACGTTCGTTAATATTCACGAAGTGAAAAAAATGTTAAAGCACTTGTTTAGGCACATCCTCATCTACATGTTTTAAACAAAAAATATGTTCACTGTATTTATGAACAACGATGTTACACTAAATTTACATATCAAAATGTAGTTTCATCAGTTGTTGCCAACTTCTGCTTCAAATGCCCGAAAAAAGTTTCCACTCATTAGTATTCTCAGAGGCAAAGTTAGTTATTTAAACAGTATTAAATCGTTGACTTGAACCATCTGGAATTAAATCTTTGGCTTGTAAACGCCGATGTTAGCCCCAGCATAATGGTACCAAAACACCATTACCTTCCCTTCGTTTTCACTTGCGTTTATCAAAATAAACATTTATGTCCAAACATCAATTGGAAACCTTGTATTGAAGAAAAAATATAATAAAAGTCCACCAAAATACAAGAGCACCATCAATATAGGCCGCCAAATGAACAAGTTCACCACCTTGTATTCCTCTCAACCCAACGAACAAAAAAAGGGGATTTATGTTCACAAGCGTTGATACTGCACCAAACATTTTTGGTTTTTCCTGTCTGACTTTTAGTAAGACCTTGGAGAGTAGAGGCGGAGGGGGAAAGGCATAGACTCACAGGTTTTTCCAGCTGAAGGACAGAGCATCCACTTTCCATGCTTTCTTGTGACGAGTTCTTGTGCAGAATTTGTCCAACTAATTATTTTGGGGAGATGCAAATAGATCTATGTCTGGGCTTCCCCATTTCTGTTAACATGCTGAAGATTTGTGGATCCAGTTTCCATTTGTGCGGGTCTACAAGATTTCTGTTTAAGTCTGGCAGAGTATTTTGCTTTCCTGGCAGAAAATGAGCTTGAAGATGTATTTGGTAAGTCAAGGCTGTGTTCCACAAGGCCATGGCTAGTATGCAAAGGGGGTAGGACTGTGTAACCCCTGCTTGTTTATGTACCACATAACTGTGGTGTTGTACATCTTTATCAGTAGCTGTCCTGAATGAAGTAAGTCCTTGAAAGCGGTCAGAGCATTCTGAACAGCTAGCATTTCTTTCTGGTTGATATGCAGATGCATTTGGTTTGGGCTCCATTTGCCCTGAATGCATCTCCCTGCCAGGTGGGCCCATCAAGCATAGTCTGATGAGTCTGTAGTTAGGGTTTGGGTGGCAGGGGGTAGAGTGAATGGCAGTCCCTTGTTTTAGTGACATGTCTGTGCCCACCAAATAAACTCCTGTTTTAGGCAGGGAATGAGAGGAATCATTGTTTCCAGGCTGTGACAATGCTGACTCAAACATTATAGGTACCACTGAAGTTTCCTCGTATGCAGTCTCACATATGAAATTAGTAGAACGCAGGATGCCATGAACCCCAAAGTCTGCAGAATTTGTCTTGCAGATAACTGGGTTTTTGTTGCCATTTGTTTGAAGTATGCTGTCAGTTGCCTTTGTTTGTCTGGCATGAGGTAGGCCATCTGGGCAGTTGTATTCAAGCTTGCACCCAGGAATGTAATTTGAGAGGGTACTAGTTGTGATTTCTTTTCATTTATGGTGTACCCTAGGCATGCTAAAAGCCTTTTTACAAACGCCAGATGTTGAAGTAGAGTGTCCTTGTCCTCTGCTTGAATGAGACAATTGTCCAGACAAGGATAAATTTGAATGTTTCTTTGTCTGCAGAATGCAATTACTGGTGCCAGGCAATTTGTAAAGACCCTGGGCGCAGTAAATAAGCCAAGGGGCAGTGCAGAGAATTGGTAATGCAAAAAACCTGCTTTGAAGCGGAGGTATCTTCTGCATTATTCCCTTATTGGGATATGCAGGTATGCCTTTTTTAAGTCTAGAGTTACTAACCAAGTATTCTTGCCTAGCATAGGCAGTAGCTGTTGTAAAGTCAGCATTTTGAATTTTGGAATGTCAAGGAACGTGTTCAGAATCGATAAGTCCAGTATTGGACGACATAAATAGTCTTTTTCTGGGTACCAGGAAAAGTCTCGAATAAAAACCTTGCCCTTTTTCCATTTCTGGCACTGGTTGAATAGACCCCATATCAATGAGGGACACTACTTGTTTCTGGGCCTCTGCCCACTGGTTTGGTGGCAGATCCAGCCATCCGTTTGGAATTGGCAAAGTATGGAAATGAAATTGTACCCCTGGGATACAATGTTTATTACCCACTTGTCCTGGGTAATTAACTGCCAATTTTGAGCATGAAGTGCTAGTCGTTCCCCCCCCCCCAAAAGGGGGCTGTCAAAAGATAAGTGCTTGGAGATGGCATTGGAAAGTCATTGAGACTGCTTATTGTAGGGTTGTACTTTGTTTCCTCCAGATTTGGAGGTGGAGGCACCCCATTGCCTTAACCTGTAAGAATACTGTGACTGACATCTGGAGCCTGTCGAGAGCCTGGGTTTGCCCTGAGTGGCTCTGTTGGACACAGGAAAGGACCAATTTTTAGTACGCCAGTGTCTACTGAACCAGGGTGGCTGCACTTGCAAGAAATCTTTTACAGTCTACATAGATTTAGCTTTGTCTTCCATTTTCTTTAAAACCTCTTTTGCCTTTTTACCAAACAGTGTATCATGCTGCAAAGGGGCAGCCAACAATTTAGTTAACATGATCAAGCAGATTTTGCTCCTTGAGCCAGGCATGCCTTCTAATCACAGATCCAGTAACAGCAGCCCTACAAGAGGCCTCCAAGGAATCAAAACCACATTGCAAAGTACGCTTTCCCAACCTGTTCTGCTGAACGCAATAAATCCTGTAACTCTATTTTCCACACAATCAGAAATCAACATCATTTTCTGTTTCAGTAAACCCATAACATGCTGTTGATATTTAAGCATATGAAACTGGCAGTTTAAAGCCCTGATTGCCAAGGTTGCAGACGTATAAACCTTCTTACCCCATCTATCCAGCACCCTAGAATCTCTATCAGAAGGGGTAGGATTTTTGACTGTAGACGCCTTAACACCCTTGGGACCCTGAGAAATACTTTCAGGACCAGCAGGAGAATTTTTGAAAATAAATTTTTGGGAGTCAGGAACCCTGTAATATCTGTCTGGCTTACTAGGAGCTGAAGGCAGAGAATCAGGAGCCATGCTAGATTCCGAGAACACATCAACGTTGTCTAAAACAGGAGGCACTACCAAAGGCCTATACTGAGGAAGAAAAAAATCTCTAAGCCTCTTTTTTGATTCAGAGAAGTCCTGACTCTCCCAGTGAAAATGTTCCCTTAAGGTATGCAAAGTCTCTCCAAAAGAGTAATCTTCAGGTGGAGATGCAGATGGGATGGATTCCTCTGCATCAGAATCCTCATAAGGTGGGATAGAAAATTCCTTATCAGAAGAGGAATCAGAAGAAATGGAAACCTGATCTGAAGATTCATAATCAGTGGCTTGCCTAGGCCTCTCAGCCATTTTGATCAGTTTTTTAAGCATAGGGGGCCTGAGCACGTGGCTCATGCATTGTTTTTTTAGACATAGAAGTTGTTTTTGACCTTGTTTTTTTTTGCTGGCATTGGTTTAATATAAAAATGTTAAGGCCTGAAAACACCCTCAGAAGCCGGTGCCTGCTCAGCGGCTCTGGACCCATCCAAGGGGGAGAGATCCGTGGGTTCAATACTTGCGAATATCGCGGCATACCAGACTCCGAATGGGTCTCGATAGAGGCCTATGACTCAAAAGTGGGTTTCAGGGGCTGCGAAAGCTCCTCACTGAGTACCGGCGGCTGGCTTAGAAGCTTCGTGGTCGGTTTTGGACCTCAGTCCGTCTCTTGCCTTTTTCCTTGCTTTTTTTTGTGGACTCCTGAAATGTCGTCGGTTAGCAATCTGACTACCGGATAGTTAAATTTGAACCAAAATATTTAAATGCAAAAATATACAGACACTTAGTGAGTTGGTTAAATCTAGCACAAAACTGACAGCAAGACACGTGATCAGGGCCTAGGAAAGGAATACAATACAAATGAAAACCCTTCAGGTATTTGCTTCCCACAAGTAATGCAATTGTTAATTTTTACTGACATCGGTAAAGAGCAAGAAAAAGTTTCCCCAACGGGGTACTTAGCTTTACTTTGAAGACTTCGGTTCTGAAACACAAATACGGAAATTTCAGGAGTCGGCCAACCGGCACTTGCGAACTGCTTCTGCTTCGGGAACCGCGCGGCAAGAAAGACTGAAAAAAATGGCATCGGCTGCACGTTTTATACCCCTGACGTCATGGAAGAGGAGACCGCAATCGACGCAGGACCCAAGACTTTGTTATTCAGGCCAACTGAGGGCAACCTGCCTGCAGAATACCCAAATGTAATGACTGCAACAGCGAAACATGAAGAACATCGACTCTCACTGCCAATCTGTTAAACATGATGGATTACTTTAAGGACCAATCTGTAAGAAACTATCAGTTACCAGTGAGAAAAATGAATGTTCAGACCTTCTGGAAAGATTAAAGGTTTGCCAGGGTATGACAGCAAGGGGAGCTCTCTATAATCATTCAGATTTACACTTCCATAGGGGGTTCCTCCCCCCCCCCCAGAAACCTCTCTGCCACTGCTTTTTAAATGTATTGCATACCAGCAGCTTGCCAAGTCTGTATTTCTGCTTATTAGAGAAAGTTGTAAGCGTAGCATTAAATATCTTCTCAAACCTGGAAAAAGGAAAAAGTGGAAAAATCTGTTATATCCCTTGAATCAGCATACCTCTGTCATCACACTAAGGACCTCTGCAGCAAATGGTCCAAAAATCAGTTCTCTACTTAAGGATGAATACAAATTTCATTTTTGAAATCAAATCTAGCAGGTTTTGATAACACAACCAAGCAAACCTTTAAACAGTGAGTAGCCATTTGTGACACAGAAGCAATCAATTACACAATACAGATATCTTCAGAAAACGAAACATAGAATATTTCAGAACACACTTTTTTTTTTTCAGAAGAGGCAAATATAAACTAACATACAAGCTTCACTGTTCAGAATTCTAAATAAAAGTGTTAACAGAAGAATAACCCCCTCCAAAATTTGATACAAGGTTTACCAGTAATCGTCAGAATGCAATGATCTGGTATTAAATAAAATGTTTAACAGCAGCTGGGCTTACTAATACAAAAAGCTGCTGGGACTAATCCAGGAAGAGTGCATATAAATTGTATGAAGTACGATGTGTTTATCTGCTTTTTTGGGGGCAGCAGGTTGGCTGTCAAGCAAGTTTCAGGCTATGACAAAAACATCCTCCAATGTTGGAGACAAAAAAAAAAAAAAAAGGAATTGGAGAAAGTTCTGCTAATTCTAGTTGTAATAGATAATACTTCAGGATTATGAGATACCGTTATGTTCCCACTGAAACAACATTCATTCTGGAAATAATTTCAGAGAGACAGAATCCTTCAAAGCAACTGGCTGAAACAATACTCTCCCCAGAATCTGAATGAGAAACTAGAAGACAAATCAGAACCTGTACTTTCACAATCATTTTGTGTTTCAAAATCATGAAACTTCAGAAAATGAAAAAATCTCTTACCAGAAATTGCTATATAGGAAGGGTCATGGGCCTTAAGCCTCGAGCCAAGCTCAAAATCACTCCTGTCCAAACTTAACACCTTCTGAAGCGGATTAATTTTTGCCAGGCAAAACTTCCCTTGGAATAGGCACAGCATTCTGACAAGGCAGAGTGGCATTCCTGCCAAGGCTGACAAAAGTGTCTCACCCTTGCCTGCCAAGGGCACTCGCAACAGTTGCAAAGGATGTCTAACTCCCAGTCCTTGGTGGCTGTAGGGAACACACCAGAAAAAAAACAAAAAAAAAACAGGGAATGAGGCGAATGTTCTGAGGAGCCAAACATGTCCACAGAAAACAGTCGCCCATCTGTGGCTGAGGCAATTTAGCAGCTTTCTTTTTCCTTTTTAATCAATATTTAATTTAGAGGTATCAATTTTGAAATATTACATGTATATTTTACAAAATGTTCAAAAGTATGGTTGTGCTTTAAATATTTTAATGGTTAATAGTTTTATTGGAAGATTGGTTTCACTGTGGATATTTAAGTGGCTTAAGAATGCAAGGTATTATTCTGAAGAAGTCTACGGACGAAACCTAGGTAGATCGTGCTGTTTGTGATCGTGGTGTTCATAGTTTGAGCTGCTCACGGCGGTTCACTTGTTTGTGATTCTGTGCAATAAATCGTGGAACATTTTGGTTGCTTTCTGAGTTTCCTTCTCGTTTGGGACAACATTTTAGTGATACAACAGTTGTTGGCTTAGCTGCGAGTATCACCTGGGAAGACTGGAACTCGCATCCAGTACACAATTTAGCAGCCTACTGTGGTGGCAAACGCTGTTTACCAATTTTTCTTTTTATGGCTGGAAGAAGGGGGAACTGAGGAACCGGTAGGTTGTTCCACAGTTAAAACAAGAGAGATTCCAGCAGTAGTTGGTAATTAAATAGGCAAGTAGTAAAAAAGTAACATTTTCCTTGTAAAAAATATCTAAGTTCTACAACTTCTTACCAAAAAAGTAATGTTAACGATTAAAAGCCAAGTAACAGTCAAACACTATGTAAAATATATTAAAGCTATGAAAAACTACAATTGCGCTCAGAAAAAGTAACATGAAAGTTTTCCCCCAAAGGGAACTTTTATTGTGGGCTACTGTGGATCAATTGGCTAATGTTTCGTTGACAGATGAATGAATTTCAACTGTAGGAAAGCTCTGAAGGGCTTGGCACCCTAACTTGACTTTATGCCAACTCAACTCAAACTGAATGGGTTTGAGTATATGACAGGGGACATGAAGCTTTGGAAGTTGGCCAGCTGTTGTATCCCTGGCAAAATAAACCAACTAGCCAAGGCTACCGCAGTAATGATACATATGAACATCAAACAGATCCTACAGCATGGGGTCTAAGCATACATGACTTGGGCTCTGAGGAAATGTAAATCCTGTTAAGTGTTCTTTAAGAATTAATAGACCAGCAGGAGACCCCTAGATTGCACTTTCAGCAAGGACAGGGAGCTTCTTGTTGAGGAGATAATTTCTTAAAATGTGGGTTTCAAGATTAAAGTTGAAGTTGAAAGAGAAACACTACAAGTCTCAAGGTTGGGATGGCCTTGAGCTTCTTCCAATTCCATGCAGTTATACCAGTCTTTTGACGAATCAGACTAAGGAGGCACAAACCTCACACTCCAACTTGACTCCTGAATACACTTCTAATATGTGGAATTCCAGTCCATCTTGGAGTATTTTTGCCCATCACTTGCATATCAAACCATGGATTCTTCTTGTTCATGAAACTGCAACTATAGTAGCAATGAAACTGCCATGTATAGTGGTCCACTAATGAAAATGCCTCGGCCAAATGTTCCCTCAGCTTGGCAAAAATATGTAGAACTATTACCAAACTGCAACAAAACAAAATTGCAATAGAAAAACAGAACAGAAAAACACATACCAAAACAGACACATTAAAAGCATGGGAAGGGAAAAAAATTAAGGAAAAGGTTAAAAATAGCTTATAACATCTTACAGACACCATGACAATCAAGGAACAAATACCAGTTTGTAACTTAGCCAGGCAAAGCCTCCTTAGGAGCTCTGAAAGGAAGAGAGCTGGTAATGCAATGTAAATAAAGGGGAAGGGTTATAAGCCTGGGAAGGTTTGCAGCTTAAAGGTTAGTAATTCTGTGGTAGTAAGTCCACCAATGTAATGGATTTACCTGCTGTCTTACACATGGAATTAGTGATTTTTACTCTGAACTGTCAACTGCAAATAGTCTAACAGCTTGCTGCTTAGCCCTAGCGACTGTAACCGCAGATAGCTGCTTTGCAAACTCTTTTCCAGTGTTGCAACAGTCACTGTAGTTTAGGCTACTCTTTCAGAATTTGTGCCGAACGGCCCTCTCTCTCCTCACCTGCCTGTCCTAACCTTGATTATTTATTTTCTCTTATTTTTTAACCTGTAGTCCTACTGCCGCTCCATAGAAATATCCCTCCTGGGTGACATGCTCCCTTGGAAAGCGCTACTTCCATCTGAAACTGACTCATGGACGCTCAGACTTGAAAATAAGCAGTGTAGGTCTCCCTATGTTCTAGTAATACACTCTTTAGCCCAATGACCGTGTATTTTGCACACCACTAAGACCCCCCACCACTCTTCCTTCAACTCTTCATCTTTCCCTCCCTGCCTACTTGTGTAAGCTAGCTCGCAATTACTTTGCCCAGTTTCCCCTATAGCTAGACACTCCTGTTAGCCTCCCTGCTCTACTGCATCCTGTCTTAACATTCACATCGGTCTCCTTTACTCTGACCAGATTACAAGTGATCTTATTACACTCGCATTCACTGACCAACTCTGGCAAACTGAAAGTCCACTTTGTGGTTCAGCCCCACTCCGCTCAGGCACTCTACTCCCCTACCCTGCCCCCTTTCCCACCCACCCCTGAATTTCCTTATCCACCCCCCTTACCTCACCCCTTAACCCCTCTCCCAACCTCCTCTCCCTCCAATTACCTTCTCTTACCTGTTGCTCTTCTCACAGCCTCAAATAACACGCATCATACGCTTACATATCCACTTACTATTTAATACAGATTTTAAATCTTACTCCATTCTTTTTCCTACTCACCTCTTTCCTACCAGTCACTACTCTCACTCCTATAATTAGTCACACCTATACTCCAAATAAAAAAAAAGCACTACATCATGCTTATTCACATCCTGCTATCACTCATATCTACACCCACCTTCTCTTTGTATACAACCTTGTGTTCTACAATACTCAACTGCAACCTTAACACCAGTCACCAACCTCCACCTCCCCACTTGTTTTTCCACAACTCCCGCACAAATTTATAATCTTCCAAACACATCATCTACAACTCCTTACCTTCCTAAAATCAAACTCCCCCCACAGCTACTCAACCTCTCCCAGAGACAAGATGAAACAATATCCCCCTCTACCCGCACCTCACACATTCTTCCCCTCTCTCACTACCCTACTTCTGTCTGGGGACATCCATCCCAACCCTGGACCTCATCTCCCCTCCTCTTCTAACCCTTCTCATACTCTCTCCACCACTCCTCATCCTATCATCCCCAAAACACCCATCTCTGTACTACATGAGCATAAGCAGCATAGTAAACAAAACTGAATTCCATGTCTGGTTATCCCATCACTCTGACACCCTAACCCTCTGTGAAACCTGGTTAAAAGCCCAATATTCCTGACAGATTTTCTTCCCCCAAGTTACAACATCCTACAACTAGACAGAGCTCAGAGAAAAGGAGGTGGAGTTGCTAACTTATACTCCACCCACCTCAATGTTACCTCTCTAACTATCCGTTCCCCCCAGACTCTCCAGCCACGATCCTAGTAGCAAACTGCAAACAATGCTCACACCTCAATTAACATTGCAGCAATATACATCCCCCTGGTGACAATATTACAACACTAGAAAATATTATCTACTGGCTCACCCAACACCTACCAAATGAAACCATATTCATGAGTGATGTCAACATAAACTCTCTCTCTAATCAGATTCTCCCACCTCCAATATTAATCTACATGGTTTCTCCCAACTACCCCACTTATACTATACAAATCAACCAATCATAACTCTTTTCTTGATTGGATACTAGTCTCCCACCCACACAAGTATTTCCCCAATACAAACTGAACAACCATATCTCAGCTATCAACTGGTCTTTCCTTAGGCAGCTACCCCTTGATGAAGCAGTATACAAATTTAGCTCTATATTCTTAAACATACTAGACTCTGGACCCCTTACGTTAAAGTTAAATTAAGAACATCTCCCTGCCTAACCCACGCCACCCATTCTCTAATGCTAAAGAGGGACAAAGCTTGGAAGTTGTGGTCAAAAACCAAACATTCCTCCCACCTCACACAGGATAACGAAAGTACAGTTTTGTACCTACCATAAATGTAGATGTCCGAGTGCTAATACAGCTGCAGTCATAACAAATGGGTTCTCCTGCCATCAGGCGGGTCCTCGGTCGGCCAAATTCCAAAGTCTAGGTCCGGCGTCGGTTGTAGTCGCTTCTTCCCTGACGTCCGTGCGACAGGGGTATAAAGGAACCAGCAGATGCCATTTTCTTCATTTTTTCTTGCCCCAGATGTCAGGTGCCCCCAGAAGGAAGGCAATACATAAATGTGTATAATAAAGCAATGCAATATAATCAAAATATGGTAGTTGCAAGCAAATGCACCATAAATGAATACCCCAATCAGGTTGTATGAGGAGGTGTTAGCCAATAGGCCTGTCCCAAGAGGGGAAGGAGGGAGGGAAACCTGGACTGCAGCTGTATTAGCACTCTAACATCTACATTTATGGTAGGTACAAAACTGTACTATTTTCATCGTTCATACAGCTGCAGTCATAACAGATGGGTAGAATCCCAAAGCAAAGAAAGGGGTGGTAGGCACTAGGTGGAACTAGGAGCCAGGATGCCCTGCAGGACTGCATTGGCAAAGCCAGCTCTAGTTTTGGAGTATAATGGTAGGTGGTAGTGCTTGGAGAAGGTATGCACAGAACTCCAAGTGGCTGCTTCCAAAATATCTTTGGTAGGAACTCCTCTGAGGAAAGCTGTAGAGGTAGCTGTGGTCCTTGTGGAGTGAGATCGGATGCCTGTAGGTACAGTTTTGCCATGAAAAGTATAGCAAAAGCGTATGCAGTGGGCTATCCATTTTGAGATTGTCTGTTTGGAAATTGGCTTTCCTTGAGCTCCTATAGCATAGGACATGAAGAGCTGTTCTGATTTTCTGAAAGGCTTTGTTCTGTCCAAATAATAACGCAGTTGTCTGTGGATATCCAAGGAATGTAGTAATCTTTCCCTTTTGTTTTGAGGATTAGGATACAAGGTAGTTAAGTGTACGGCCTGATTCAAAGCTACCCTGGATACCACTTTAGGCATAAAGGACGGGTTGGTTCGTAAGGAAACTCTGTCCTGATGGAAGATAAAAGGCTGCACAGCCATGAGAGCTTGTAGTTCTGAAACTCTACGAGCTGAAGTGATAGCCAAAAGGAAAGCTGTTTTCCATGACAAATAATGCAAATCTGAGGAGGCATCTGGCTCAAAGGGAGGCAAGGTCAGTTTTTCCAGAATGAAATTGAGATCCCAATCAGGTATTTGTTGTTTCCTTGGGGGTCTTAGATTCTTAGCCCCTCTGAGGAACTGTCTCAAGAGAAGGTGAGAGAATAAGGGTGGATCAGTGTTGTATTCTGCAGAAATGGCTGAGGCATGGATTTTGATGGAGGAGAATGAAAGTCCACTGCTTAGCAGCTCAGCTAGATACTGTAGTATTTGAGGTAAATTCAGTTTTCCAGGATCCTGGCCCTTTTTCTCATTCCAGACACAAAACCATTTCCATTTTGCGGAGTAAGCTTTTCTAGTTGATGGCCTTCTGGCCTCCAAAATGACATCCTGCACCTCGGAGAGTAGGGTCTGTTGTGATGCTAGGGAATCTTCCATGCGGCTAGATTGAGTGTTTTTAGCTGGCTGTGAAGAGTTTTGAAGCTGTGCCGAGTCAGGAGAAGAGGCATTAGAGGCAGGGTCCATGGTGGGGAGTGAGTCAGGCTCCTCAGGAGTGGGTACCAGTGTTGTCTTGGCCAGTCTGGAACAATGAGAATCATCTTTGGTCTGGCTGCTCTGGTATAGAACTTTGGGCAGCAGAGGAAGAGGTGGGAAGGCATAAACTGTCATTGATGTCCAACTGAAAGAGACAGCGTCCACTCTCCAGGCCTTTGGATGGAAAATCCTTGAGCAGAATTTTGTCAATTGGTGATTTTTGTGGGAGGCAAAGAGATCTATGTCTGGCCTTCCCCATGCTTGGATTATCTCTCTAAAAACTTTTGGATGCAACTTCCATTCGTGTGGATCCGTCATATTTCTGCTTAGGTTGTCTGCCAGCATGTTTTCCTTGCCTGGCAAGTACTGTGCTTGTAGTTCGATTTTTAAGTCCATGGCCATGTTCCAAAGTGACATGGCCAGTCTGCATACGGGGTATGAATGTGTTCCTCCCTGTTTGTTTATGTACCACATTACTGTGGTGTTGTCTGTTCTTATCAATAGATGACCTGGTTGCAGAAGGTCTTTGAAAGCTATAATAGCACTTATTACTGCTTGCATTTCCTTTTGATTGATGTGAAGGTGCTTTTCTTTTTGGGACCATTTGCCCTGAATGCACCGATCTGTCATGTGCGCCCCCCCAGGCGTAGTCCGAGGAGTCTGTTGTGATGACTTGATTTGCTTGAGGCTTGCTGAATGGAAGACCTGTGTTTGTTTGGCATGCTTGAGCCCACCACCGAAATTCCTTTTGCAGACATGGAATTAGTGGCATTATTGTTTCCAAACTGTGCTGTGTTGAGACCATATGTTTTTCAGGTACCATTGAAGTTTCCTCATATGCAGCTTTGCATATGGGATTAGTAAGATGCAAGATGCCATGAATCCCAGAGCCTGCAGGATTTTCCTTGCAGTCAGCCTGGTGCAATTTGCTAGTGCTCTGAAGTATTGAGTTAGTTGCCCCTGCTTCTCTGGTGTGAGATAGGCCATCTGGGTGTTTGTGTCCAAGTTGGCACCCAGAAAAATTATCTTCCGAGAGGGTATTAGCCTTGATTTCTTTTTGTTGACTGTGTATCCCAGAGAGTTCAACAACATTATTACATAAGCCAGATGTTTCAGAAGAATGTGCTTGCTGTCCGCTTGGATCAGGCAGTCGTCCAAATAGGGGTATATTTGTATCCCTTGAAGTCTGCAGTAGGCAATTACTGATGCCAGGCATTTCGTGAATACTCTGGGCGCAGTAGATAAGCCAAAGGGCAATGCAGAGAATTGATAATGGGTTGAACCTGCAAGAAATCTGAGGTATCTTCTGCAATTTTGTCTGATTGGGACATGCAGGTATGCCTCCTTGAGGTCCAATGTTACCAGCCAAGACTCCTTGCCCAGCATGGGAAGAAGCTGCTGTAGTGAGCATCTTGAATTTTGGTACGAGTAGAAATGTGTTTAGGATGGATAGGTCCAAAATAGGTCTCCAATCTTTTCCCTTCCTTGGTACCAGGAATAGTCTGGAATAAAAACCTTGACCTTGTTCGTGCGTAGGTACCTCTTGAATAACTTTCATGTCTATGAGATCTGTAATTTGCCTTTGTGCCTCTGCCCTTTGATTGTGTGGCAGGTTTGGCATGCCTCTCATTTTTGGAAGGGTGTGAAAATGGAATCTGTAGCCTCTGTTTATAATGTCCAGGATCCATTTGTCTTTTGTGACAATATGCCAATTTTTTGAAAATAATGCCAGTTTTCCTCCTAAGGGGGCTGCCATTTGAGTCTTGCTTGGCATGCAAAGGGGAAAGTCATTGGGCTTGCTTTCTGAATGATTGCGAGTTATCCTCACCACCTCTTTGTGTAGGAGCTTGCCATTGTGTGCCTCTAAACGATCCTTGTGATTGTCCTCTGCCCCTTGGGCACCTGTAACTACCTCTTTGGGGTCTATCCGTGGCTGGAAAGGATCAATTTTTGGAAGGCCAATTTCTACTGAAACGTGGGGGTTGTACCTGTAGGAAATCTTTCACAGTTTGCATTGATTTAGCCTTTTCCTCCATTTTCCTTAATACCTCCTCAGCATTAGCACCAAATAATACATCCTTTTGTAGAGGGGCATCTAGTACTTTAGCTTTGACATGATCAGGCAAGGTTTGCTCCTTGAGCCAGGCATGTCTACGTATGACTGATCCTGTAACAGCAGCTCTACATGAGGCCTCTAGAGCATCAAAACCACATTGTAAGGTATGCTTACCCACTTGTTCTGCACGATGCATCAAATCCTGCAACTCCTTCAAGTCTGGTTGTTCAGGTTGTGACATTTTACTTTTCAATTGTGATAAACTGTTGGTATTTTAGCATATGGAACTGACAGTTTAAGGCCCTCATGGTTAAGGTAGCAGAGGTATAATACCTTTTCTCCCCACCTTTCTAATGATCTGGAATCTCTCTTGGAAGGTAATGGATTTTTAGCAGTGGAGGCCTTAATTCCCTTGGGGCCCTGAGATGGTTTCTGGGTCAGCAGCATGGCTTTTGTACAGAAATTGGTGCGAGTCAGGAACCCTGTAGTACCGGTCAGGCTTGACTGGGGCTGGAGGCAGAGAATCCGGGTTAAGGCAGGCCTCAGAGTAAACGTCATCTAGGATGTCCAAGACAGGAGGTATAGCCAGAGGCCTGTGCTGAGGTAGCAAGAGAAATTCCCTAAGCCTTTTCTTGGAATCTGAATAATCTTGGCCTTCCCAGTGGAAGTGTTCCCTTAAGGTATGCAAAGTTTCCCCAAATGAGTAATCCTCTGGGGGGGATACAGAAGGAATGGACTCCTCTGCATCAGAGTCTTCAAAAGGGGAGCAAGAATGTTCCTGATCAGAGTGCTCTGAAATAATGGAGCCCTGATCAGAGGAGGGAGATTCTTCCTCCACTCTGGGCCTTTTGTCCGGTGGGGGTTGAGAACCCCTGATAAGAGTAATTAAATCCTCAGCCATTTTAAGCATCTGTTTTTTAGGCATGGGGCCTGGAGATGGGCCATGTGTAGCTTGTCTCTTAGAATGCATGGCTGCTTTAGACAGTGAAAGCCTTGATGGTAAAAGAGGAAGGTCTGAAAACACCTTGAGTGGAGGTAGACCTCTCCACATTTTGAGGTTCAACGCCAAGAGTGGCTTTGGTATCTATAGTAGGGGTGTGGGCCGAGGAGCCTGCGACCTCGGGCACAGGAGACACCGCCAATGAAGTGTTGTCGGTAGTCAGGGGCTGCGTAGGTGCCTCGCTGAGAACCGGACCATGTGTAGTCGGCTTTGGCGTGGTGTCTGTAGAGGCCACGGACCTCGTGGGTCGGTCCTTATCTTTGCATTTTTTAGACAAAACTGGAGTCGGCGTATCCGACATAATATAGTTAAATGTTTTTCCAAAATAATGCTGGCCGAACTCCGCCCAACGCTTAATGGTGCGTTTGTTGAATGTAGCACAAAAGCGACAGACCGAGACGTTGCGGTCTGGGCCTAAACAAGGTATACAGAGGGAATGGAAATCCTTATGCGGTATTTGCTTCCCACATGAAATACAATTATTAACTTTGTCTGAAATCGGTCTGAGGCAAGAAAAGTTTCCCCAACGGGGTACTTAGCTTTCAAGGAGACTTCGGTTTCAAAATTTTCATAATTTCAGGAGCTGGCCGACCGGCACTTGCGAACTGCTTCTGCTTCGGGCACCACGTGGCAAGAAAGACTGAAGAAAATGGCTTCGGCTGACGTCAGGGAAGAAGCGACGACAACCGACGCCGGACCTAGACTTTGGAATTCGGCCGACCGAGGACCCGCCTGACGGCAGGAGAACCCATCTGTTATGACTGCAGCTGTATGCACGATGAACATCTTTGCAACCTTACCAAGAAATCAGTCTACAATGATAAGAGGAACTTTTATAATAACCCACCTACCACACTTTGACAATCCCACGAATTTCTGGCACACTATCAATAAAATTCTACATTAAGACAATCCATCTCCCCCCAACCTTGTCCCTCTACCTCTCCACTAGAAATTGATGCCAAATTCAACTCCTATTTTATTGAAACTATCAGCAAACTAAGCAAACCAACACCTGCACAAACAATACCCCCAAAGCAGCCATCCTTCCTCCATTAACCCCTCTCCTCCCTTTTCTCTCAAAACTGTCTCCACAAGCTACACAAAGTACAGTTGTGTACACTTACCATAAATGTAGATGTTAAAGTGTATTCATGTTGCAGTCATTACATTTGGGTAATCCTGCTGGCAAGGTTGCCCTTAGCCGGCCTGAATTCCAAAGTCTTGGGTCCTGTGTTGGCTGTTGTCGCCTTCCCAGACGTCCGGTCGTTAGGGGTATAAAAGAAGCAGCAGACGCCATTTTCTTCAGTTTTTCTTGCTCCAGATGCCAGGTGCCCCTTTAAAAGGGTAGCCAAATTTTATTTATATAAATCAATAAGTGCACCAAAATAAATTTTAACCTTCATCTTATAAGCAAATACACCACATAGGTTGTATAAATCAGAGAAGGAAAGATTAAGATCCATAGAAAAAAGGGGGATGGTGGGTGGGTAACCTGGACTGCAACAGTGAATACACTCGAACATCTACATTTATGGTAAGTGTACACAACTGTACTATGTTCTTAGTGTTTCACTGTTGCAGTCATTACATTTGGGTAGAGTCCCAAAGATATGGATGGGAGGCTGGAGCTAAACAGCATTAGGAGCGGCTATGATGCCCTGCAGAACTGCAGTGGCAAAGCCTGCCTTGGATTTAGACTAGAGTGGCAGATAGTGCTTGGTAAAGGTGTGCACTGAACTCCAAGTAGCTGCCTCTAAAATGTCCTTGGTTGGTACTCCCCTGAGAAAGGCTGAAGTGGCTGCAGCTCTGGTGGAATGTGACCTAATGCCCTTAGCCACTGGCTTGCCATTGTGTGAACAGCATAAACAAATGCAGTGGCCTATCCACTTTGAGATGGTCTGCTTTGAGATATCCTTTCCTTGTGATCCTGCAGCATATGCCACTAGTAACTGCTCTGTTTTCCTGACAGTTTTGATTCTGTCCAAGTAGGTTTTCCTGACAGTTTTGATTCTGTCCAAGTAGAATCTAAGCTGTCTGTGTACGTCCAAAGAGTGCAGAATTCTCTCCCCATTGTTCTGTGTATTTGGATAAAAAGTTGGCAGATGAATAGTTTGGTTAAGAGCCACACTGGACACCACTTAGGCATAAATGTTGGGTTTGTTCTCAGACCGATCCTGTCTGGATAAAAGGTTCCACAGCCATGAGCTCCTGTAGCTCCGGAACTAGTCTTGCAGAAGTAATTGCTAGGAGCAGAGTGGTTTTCCAAGATAAAAAACTTTTATATCAGCAGTAGCAGCTGGCTCAAAAAGAGGCAGGGTGAGCTTTTCCAGGAAATAGTTGAGGTCCCATGCAGGTATTGGTGATCTCCTTGGAGGCCTTACATTTTTGGCTCTTCTGAGGTACTGCTTTAATAAAGGAAGAGAAAAAATTGGTGGCTCTGTATTATAATGAGCCGAAATGGCAGAGGCATGAATTTTAATTGATGCAAAGGCTAGGCCTTTGTCCAGCATCTCAGTTAAGTATTGCAAAATCTGAGAAATATTTGGTACAGTTGTATCAGTTCCTTGTGCCTGGTTCCAATCACAGAATCTCTTCCATTTTCCAGTATAAGACTTTCTTGTACTAGGCCTTCTGGCTTCCAGAATGACATCAATCACAGCTTTGCTGAGAGGTGTTTTTTGTACGACTACATTATCCACCATGCTGCCAGGTTTAATGTCCTGAATTGGCTGTGCAGGATCGGATTGTTTTGCTGGGACAGTAGACAAGGGTAACTGAGGTAAAGTCCAAGCTGGGTAATGAGACAAGTTCCTTAGGATTGGATACTAGTACTGGTGGGGCCAGTCTGGGGCAATCAGTATCATCTTTGGTTTCTCCTGTCTGACCTTTAGGAGTACCTTGGGGAGGAGAGGCAGTGGAAGGAAGGCATATACCGTCGATAGGGCATCCACTTTCCATGCTTGTCTGTGATAAGTCCTTGTGCAGAATCTTTGTAGTTGGTAGTTGTGAGGGGAGGCAAATAGATGTCCGGACATCCCCATTTCCTTGTTATCATGCTGAAGACTTGTGGATCCAGTTGCCACTCGTGGGGATCCATGAGGTTTCTGCTTAGTTTGTCTGCCAGAGTATTTTCCTTTCCTGGCAGGAATTGTGCTTGCAAATGTACTTGGCAAGTCAAAGCTGGCCCCCACAATGTCATGGCTAGTCTGCTAAGGGGGTAAGAATGTGTGCCCCCCTGCTTGTTTATATACCACATGACCATGGTGGTGTCTGTATTCATCAATAGTTGCCCCGGATAAAGTAGGTCTTTGAAGGTTGTTAGGGCATTTTGAACAGCTAGCACCTCTTTTTGATTGCTATGTAGATGCATTTGGTTTGAGGTCCATGTGTCCTGAATGCATCTTCCTGCCATGTGGGGCCCCCAGGCATAATCTGATGCATCCATTGTTAGTATCTGCTTGGCTGGGGGTAATGTGAATAGCTGTTGATTGTTCTGGTGACAAGCCTTTTCCCACCATTGAAACTCCTGTTGCAGGCAGGAAATGAGAGTAATCATTGTTTCCAGGCTGTGGCAATGTTGAGTCCAAACACTTTTTAGGTACCATTGAAGTTTCCTCATACGCAGTCTTGCATATGGAATTAGTAGGATGCAGGATGCCATGAAGCCCAAAGCCTGCAGAATTTTTCTTGCAGATAACTGGGCCTTTGTTGTCAACATTGTGAAATAGGTAGTCAGATGCCTTAGTTTGTCTGGCGCGAGATAAACCATCTGGGCAGTTGTACTCTAGCTTGCACCCAGGAATGTTACATCTTGAGAGGGTACTAGTTTTGATTTCTTTTCGTTGACTGTGTACCCTAGGCATGTTAGAAGTCTTTTCACAAACACCAGATGTTGAAGAAGAATGTCCTTGTTCTCTGCTTGAATTAGACAGTCGTTTGTCTGCGTAATGCAATTACTGGTGCCAGGCACTTTGTAAAGACCCTGGGTGCAGTAGATAAGCCAAAGGGCAGTGCAGAAATTGGTAATGTATTGAACCAGCCTCGAATCGGAGGTGTCTTCTGCACGATTGTCTGATTGGAACATGCAGATATGCCTCTTTTAGGTCTAAAGTCACAAGCCAATCGTTCTTGCCCAGCAAGGGCAGAAGCTGCTGCAAAATCAACATTTTGAATTTTGGAATATTCAGGAATGTGTTCAGAATAGATAGGTCCAGTATCGGCCTCCAGGCCTTGTCCTTTCTGGGTACCAAGAACAGTCTTGAGTAAAAACCTTGTCCCTGCTCTTGCTCTGGTACTTGCTGAATGGCCCCCATTTCCATGAGGGATGAAACTTGTTTTTGTGCCTCTGCCCATTGATTTTTTGGCAGACCTAGCCAACCATTTGCCTTTGGCAGAGTATGGAAATGGAATTTGTAGCCTTGTGACACTATATTTAGAACCCATTTGTCCTGGGCTATAATGTGCCAATTTTGAGCAAAAAGTGCTCATTTTCCCCCTAAGGGTGCTGCCAGAAGATAAGTGCTTGGTGCAGGCAGGGGAAAGTCACTGGGACTGCTTTCTGTATGTTTGTGCTTTATCTTCTCCAGCTTTGGAGGTAAAAGCACCCCATTGCTTTGACCTATGGGAACCTTGCGCCTGGATCTGCCCCTTTGAGGTCTGACACAGGTAAGAACCAATTTTTGGTAGGCCAGTGTCTACTAAACCTAGGTGGTTGTACTTGTAAAAACTAACAGTTTGCATATCTAGCTTTGTCTTCCATTTTCTTTAAACCACTCTTCTGCCTTAGCACCAAACAAAGTATCATGCTGTAAAGGTGCATCTAGTAACTTAACTAACATGATCAGGCAGATTTTATTCATTTAACCAAGCATGCCTCCTAATTATAGAACCCGTAACTGTGGCCCTGCAGGAGGCCTCCAAAGAATCAAAACCACATTGCAAAGTATGCTTTCCAGCTTGTACAGCTACATGCAATAAATCCTGCATTTCCTTGTTTTCAGCACATTCAGAATTTATCATTTTCTGTTTAAGCAACCCCATGAGATGTTGCTGATACTTGAGCATATGAAACTAACAGTTTAAGGCCCTTATAGCCAAAGTTGCAGATGTGTAAACCGTTTTTCCCCATCTGTCCAGCGCCCTTGAACCTCTGTCAGAGGGGGCTGGGTTTTTTGCTGTAGAGGCCTCAACTCCCTTGGGACCCTGTGAAATCATTTCTGGGTAAGCAGCAGGGTTTTTAAAAAGAAATTTGTGAGAGCCCGGAACCATGTAGTATCAGTCAGGCTCAACAGGAGCTGGAGGTGAGTCAGGGGTCAAACTAGACTCTGAAAACACATCTACAATGTCTAACACAGGGGGAATGGCTAGAGGCTTGTGCTGTGGGAGTAAAAGGAAATCCCTGAGCCTCTTTTTAGATTCTGAAAAATCTTGGCTTTCCCAGTGAAAATGCTCCCTCATGGTATGCAAGGTTTCCCCAAAGGAATAATCCTGAAGAGGGGATGCTGAAGGTATAGATTCTTCAGCATCAGAAACCTCATAGGGGGGTAAACAATATCCCTGATCAAAAGAAATAGAAACCGGATCTGAAGATTAATAGCCAGTCTCTTGCCTAGGCCTCTTATCGGGAGGGGGATGGGAACCCCTGATCAAGGTAATCAGGTCTTCGGCCATCTTGATCATCTGTTTTTTGGGCATAGAGGCCTGTACACGTGGCTCATGAGTTTCTTTGCTTTAGAAGCTGCTTTAGTCTTTGAAGCTGGTCGTTTTAATGTAAAGATGTTGTGGTGTGAATACACCCTCAGAAGCCGGTACCATCTGAGGGATTAGCGTCCAAGGCTCCAATACTTGGAGTATCTAGCGGCATGGCCAACTCCACATGGAAGTCGGTAGCGGCCTGCGAAAGCACCTCACTGAGAACCAGCGAGTGGCTTAGGAGAAGCTTCATCGCCGGTTTTGGGACTCTGTTTTTCTCTATCCTTTTCTTTGCGTTTTTTGTAAACTGCGGTAGTCGGATGGCTATCCGATGACATTTTAGGATAATTAAACCTGCTACCAAAATACTTTAAAGCAAAAGTATACAGACGCTTAGTGTGTTGGTTAAATCCAGCACAAAAACGACAACCAGAAACGTTGTGATCAGGGCCTAGGTAAGGAATACAGTAAGAATGAAAATCCTTATGAGGTATTTGCTTTCCACAAGTAATACAATTATTAACTTTTTCTGACATTGGTCTGGAGCAAGAAAAAAAAGTTTCCCCAACGGAGTACTTAGCTTTATTGAAGACTTCGGTTCTGAAACTCAAACACGAAAATTTCAGGAGTCTGCAGACCGGCACTTGCCAACTGCTTCTGCTTCAGGCACAACACGGCAAGAAAGACTGAAGAAAATGGCGCTGACTGCTTCTTTTATACCCCTGACGTCAAGGAAGGGGCTGACAGGTCCCCAGACTTTGGAATTCAGGCCAGCTGAGGG
The DNA here is from genome assembly GCF_019279795.1 of Protopterus annectens. Classification (NCBI taxonomy): domain Eukaryota; kingdom Metazoa; phylum Chordata; order Ceratodontiformes; family Protopteridae; genus Protopterus; species Protopterus annectens. Next base: position 501,182,068 of record NC_056748.1, read on the forward strand.
CAACCTGCCAGCAGGACTACCCAAATGTAATGACTGCAACAGTGAAACACAAAGAACATCATTCCTACTTCTAAAACTGAAACCCTGCTCCCCCTACACAGACCACCTTCCCTCACTCTTTCTCTAGAAAGCAGCCACTTCTCTAGCCCTCACCATCTCTATACTCATTAACCAATCCATTACTGAGGCCAAAGTGCCAGCTATATGGAAACAATTCTACACCTTACCCCTCCGCATAAAGGAGGCAACTCCTCAGAACTTTCCAACTTCTGACCCACTGCTATTCTATCCCCTCTGTCTAAACTTCTTGAGAAATGTGTACACAATCAACTCCTTCAATACCTCTAAAAAAACCTACTAACCCCCACTCAACATGGCTTTTCCCTAAACATAGCACCTCCACTGCCCTAATTTCCTTCACGAACATGTCATTAGCTAGTGATAAAAACAAGCTGGTCTCCGTGCTTCTCGAGCTTTCCAAGGCTTATGACACAGTCTCCCACCCCCTCCTCTTACACAAACTCTCAGAACTCAACCTGTCCACCACCACAATTTCCTGGTTTACTAGCTACCGTAACGATAGACTCCAGTCTGTCAAATGTCTTTCCGCAATCTCTCCTACACTTCCAGTTAAGATGGGTGTCCCTCAAGGATCTATCCTTGGCCCACTATCATTTAGTATCTTCACCAACCAGCTGTACAAATCCTGCCAACAGACATCACTTGTTCAATACACTGATGACTCCACTGTTACCACAACAGATACCCTCACTGACCTATAGTCTACTACCCAGGCATCCTTCCTATCTATTGAAAGATGGCTCACCATGAAACAGCAAATACTAAATCCGACAAAAAAAAAAAAAAAAAATCTGCTATTCATCCCTAAAAGTATGAGTAATCTTAAATCCTCCTCCTCAATCACATCCCACATGAACATTCCTAAATCGGTGGAATCACAGGCAAAACTACAGAGGGGGGGGGTGGGAATTCATCACTGATGACCAACTGAAGTTTGACCTGCACATTCTCAACAATATTAAGAAAACCCACCAAAAACTAGGACTCGTTTACAGGAGCAAGAAATTCTTATCCAATAAAGCCAAAATTGCCCTAGCCCATGCCTACCGTCTCCCTAGCCTACTGTACAGCTCACAAATCCTCACCAATCTTCAAGCTACCCTCTTAGAAAAGCTAGAGTCCACCTTCAAAGTGGCCAAATTCGCTGTTGACCACCCCCTACCAATCACACCACTGCCCAGCTCTTAAAAAGTTAAACTGGCTAGAGAGTGTCCCCACTGCCTACGCCTCTCTCAGCTTCAAATGATACATTATATTCTGTATCTTCTATTCTGTAACTTCCCTCCTTCTGTCCCAGCATATCTTCACTCATTCTCCTCCTACTCACCACCTAGACCTCTCCGTAGTGCTGAACAAAACCTTCTCTCCATCTAAAAGCCTAACTCTAAAATAGGTTAAATGTGTACAGCTACTCTCTGGCACAAACTTGGAATACGCTTCTGCTCGATATTCGAAACATCAATTCAAAACAGCTACCAAAAACTATCTAAACAAAACCTGGGATCTGCCACTGTAACCACCCTCCTTGACCTACCTCCCTCTCCAGTCAACTTGTTCTTTCCTAACCTTCTTCCTTCTACCATCTACTCCCCCTACTGAATAACAGTCTTTACTACTTTAAAACTCAACTAGCATAGCAGCTATTAATTGAACCAGAGTCTCACTAATTATTGAACTGGAAAAGATTATAATGTTGATCATAAATACTTTGAGATGTTACCATGTATTTTATTTTTCATGTTATGCTGTTCATTTTGTACATGTGTATACTTATTTTTGGAACCGTTCACACTGTACTTGTGTATAATTACTTGGGGAGGTTTTCGCCCCAGGACTCAACTGAAAAAGGGCTTCGGCTCAGTTGGACTAACCCAGTCAACAAATCTCAAATAATAAATGAAGACAGACTGGGGCCATTTTCTCTTTATCACAAGTGAGAAGCGTGTTTAAAAAGATTTGGCGAGAGGTTCCTAGGACATTTAGTGCATGTGTGCGTGGGTGTGTGGCAGGGTTGCTAGAATGGGAAGTTCTCAGCTAGGTTAAATCCCGATGACCTTAAACCTAATTGGCAAAGAGAATGGAATGCCAATTTCAGAGCAATAAATAACAGCAAAAGAAAATGGTGACCTTGGTAAGATGTAGGGAAGAACATAATTTCAACCCAGAGACCTTGGCAAAACAACCCAAACAGGTGAGAGGAGGAAAAAAAGATAGAAAGATTGATAGATCATAACACAACAAAAGTGAATAAGCAGTAACTGAAGTGGCATGACGTAGTCAATGGACAGCAGAAATCTGAAAGGAAGTCAGCGGTACTGCAATGTAAATAAAGGGAAAGGGTTATAGCCTGGGAAGGTTTCTTATATTGAGCTGACAAAGCCTGTAGTTTGCTTCAGTCCTATTTGACAAGGATAAACCTATTCTTTCCATATTTCCCATCGTGTTCATTTCTGACACCTATGCTGAGAGTGAATGTACAGAATTTGTAGATCAGAGTGCACGTGCTGTATGGGACTATATCTTTAAGAAGCATGTCCAAGACACAAAGTACAGTTTTGTACCTACCATAAATGTAGATGTCAGATAGATATGCAACTGCAGTCATAACATATGGGTTGTCCTGCCTCAGGCAGCCCTCGGTCAGTCAGATTCCAAAGTCTGGGTCCGGCGTCGGCTGGCGTCGCCTCCTCTCCGACGTCAGAACAGCTGGTGTATAAAGGCATCGGCCGGCGCCATCTTCTTCAGTGTTTCTTGCCCCAGGTGCCCTCCTAGGAAGGCTAAATTTGGTGAATGGATAAACAATTCCAGACATGCACAACAGTAATAAACAGATACACCATAGGAGATACCCCCAGCTAATAGGAAAAGGGGGAGTGGACCCATAAAGAAAGTTGCAGAGGGGTAGGAGGGTGGGAAAATCCGACTGCAGTTGCATATCTATCGGACATCTACATTTATGGTAGGTACAAAACTGTACTATGTCCTTCAAGAATGCAACTGCAGTCATAACATATGGGTTGAATACCACAGCCAAGCTGGGGGTGGATGGAACTAAGGAAGGGATGGTGTAGCTAAAATGCCCTGCAGGACTGCCGAAGCAAAGCCTGCTCGGGATCTGGAGTATAAAGGCAGGTTGTAGTGCTTGGTAAATGTATGCACGGAGCTCCATGTAGCAGCCTCTAGAATGTCCTTTGTAGCCACTCCTCTTAGGAAAGCTGTGGATGTGGCTATAGCTCTGGTGGAGTGTGGCCTAATATTGGCTGGCGCACCTTTTCCATGAAAGGAATAGCAGAATCTGATGCAGTGTCCAATACATTTTGAAATTGTTTGTTTGGAGATTGCTTTTCCTTGTACTCCAGCAGCACAGGCTACAAACAGTTGGTCAGACTTTCTGGTGGCCTTAGTTCTGTCCAAGTAGTAGCGAAGTTGCCTGTGTATGTCCAAAGTATGCAGCAGTTTTTCCCCCCTGTTTTGAGGACTGGGGAAGAAAGTAGGCAGGTGAATGGCTTGATTTAGAGACACCCTGGAAATTACTTTTGGCATGAATGAAGGATTGGTTCTTAGAGAGACTCTGTCCTGATGAAAAATGAGAAAAGGAGGTACTGCCATAAGTGCCTGTATCTCCGAGACTCTTCTTGCTGATGTCACTGCCAATAGGAAAATTGTTTTCCATGAAAGAAATTGCATATCTGAAGTTGCTGCTGGTTCAAAGGGAGGAAGAGTTAATTTTTCCAAGATGAAATTGAGGTCCCATGCAGGTACTGGCGGTTTTCTGGGAGGTTTGATATTCTTTATCCCTTTTAGGAACTGTCTTAGCAAAGGATGTGAAAACACAGGTGGATCACAATTGTATTTTGCTGAGATTGCTGAGGCGTGAATCTTTATGGAAGAATGAGAGACCAGTATGAAACAATTCTGCCAAGTATTCCAATATCTGAGGTATACTCAATACTGTTGTATCCTGACCCCTGTTGGCATTCCAGATGATGAATCTCTTCCACTTGGCTGAATAGGTTTGTCTGGTGGAAGGTCTGCGAGCTTCCAGTAAGATCTCTTGAACTTTTTTGGAAAGAGAGGTATCGGAAGGAGTTATGGTAACCTCCAGGCTGTCAGATGTAATGTTTTCAGGTTTTGATGAACCGTCCTGTAATTTCGTTGTGTTAGAAGCAGAGGCCATAGGGGCAGAGGCCACGGTTTGGTCCGAGTTATGCTCAACAGCAATGGGTACCAGTGCTGCCTTGGCCAGTCTGGAGCTATCAAAATATCAGGAACCAAAAATGAGAGCCAGCAAACAGTGACTGGATAAAATACATATATTAGCTGAACAAATTCACAGCATATTGTAACAATGACAAACCGGTTTCGGCTGGCAAAGCACAGCCTTCTTCAGTGTACAAGAAAATCATGAAATACAATAGCTGTATATATGCAGTAAACAAGCATCCTATTGGCTGAGTCCTAAAGGTGTTCATTAAGTCCTGGGGGGAACAACCCACCCAGTCTGATAATCCATTTTTCTTTTGTATTGAGTATGGAATGCCATTCAGATTTATTTGCCCTATTCCCTAGAATCATATCAATAACAATAAAGTTAAACTTACATGTTGGATGAACTAATGTATGTTTATAAAGAGCATTGTGTATCCTCTTTTGTCTAATGTTACTGATGTGTTCAGAAATACGTATTCCAAGAGGTCTGGACGTTTGTCCAACATAAAATGAACCACAATTGCAAGAGGCCAAATAAATAATCCAATCACTAGAACAATTTGAGAAAAACCTCAAATCAAAAACTTGCGGACAGTTACGACTAGAAAATTCTTTGGACTTATTGATATATTTGCAATAAAGTGCAGCGTCTCCACTATCCAGCTTTTTGTCTGGATTCTGCTTATATCATTCTTATTTTTTACAGTTGCAGCAACCCGTTGACTTTGTCCTATATTGGTTTGCCATTTGTGAATTCTGTTGGGCTTACGTTAATTCACAGCAGTCACTTTGATTGTTTGCTACCAACCACAATTCTTTGGGCGTGTTATTCTTCAACATAACTTGTTTGTGCAAGATTCAGCGTTGGGACTAAATCCCCGGATACCTTCAGGTTTGGTTTCTTATTGCAGATATTGTGACTAGGTCCACAATCCGTTCTTTAGTCCAATCTCATTTTTGGGAATGCAAGTTACTGGTGCGTTCAGGATGTGCGTTCCTTAATATTTAATCATCACGCACTTTGTAGTTGCCGGTTTGCATACGGATTGTTCCGATACTGTGACTTGGTCTACAAACCAGCTCTGGTCCAATCTTATTATTTTTGGGAACGTAAGTTACTGGTGTGTCTGGATGTGCGTACTTTAATACTCCAATTTCACGCACTTTGCAGTCGCCGGTTTACATACGGATTGTTTATTTGTCTCTCATGAGTTTTTTTTGTGAGTCGGATTGTGAACGCTCCTAGAAGGTTACAAGAGTGGTACGGGGACTTCATTATTTGAATCTCAACGCTTGGAAATATTTACTTGTGCATTACGGCCTATATGTTTTATTTTTCACAGACAGTCATCATGTTTTGGACTTTCTTTACACTACGGAACTTATTGAGTGTGTTTGATGTCCACACAGCCTGGTCCGTTAACTTTCTTGTAGGCGTGGATTTATTGCATTTTGGACTTTCAACATTTGGACTGGGTTAGGGCTATATATTTTTTGATCTCTATGTCCGATGCTATATGTGTCTACAATATAAGCACTATTTTTATAATATCTGGATATACCAAGGGCTTATAAATCTGTTATTAAGTCTATCTTTCAACATGGAACTACTGTTTGGTATGTTTCCATTTTTTTACCAGACTGCCATGATGAGGGTTTATCAATGTATACATGGTATTATGATTTCAGGTGACAATTTTTGTTCATATGTTCCTGAAAATTGATATTATTTCTATGCATAGCTTGTTATTGGAAATGATTTTTGCATATATGTCTTTTGAACATATTTTTTGATTCTAGTCATTGGATAGCCTGTTTTTCCAACAATATATACAGTGTTTCTATTATTGTTATTTAACAACTACTGGCTATCAGATATGGTTCTTTTGACCAACTAAACAATTTGGTCTTCCTAATAACCATGTAGCATCAACAATTATTGCACTTATACTATATCTATATGTTCAATGTCATTTTCACTCAAGCAAGTACAACTCATATGTACACATATTTCTATGTATATGCATTGGGATTCCTGCTACATGGCTCATATCTATATATTATTCACCATGATACGTCATATCTTTTCCATTTTAGTAGGTATGATCAGTCAATATTGATCACATACCGTTCTTTCTATATGCTTATGTGGGCATAGGTTATAGTGACACCTCCCTGGGGCTAGTACATCTAGTTTGGATATTCAGCAGGTTATTACTTTCACCCAATAGGCTTTGGCTGTTTGGACATTACAGCAGATTGTTAAACTATTTTTTAACTGTTATATATTACAACTTCATTGTACATTGTCCAGCTCTGCTTTTGTTTTTTCTTGGTCCCTTGATTTCTATGGTTTACAACCAAGTTTAACAAGGCATTATTTTATAAGATTTGGCCAATATTGAGAATTTTTTTCTGGTTTGTTCAGTGTCATTCATAAATATTATTGGAGGTGCTCCATCCTCTGGTTTGTTGGACCTTTGTTGAAATAATCTATATCATTTGGACACCACATATCTTTTTTGCATAAACCAATCAGGACTTTTTTCAGTGTTCGACATCCATAATTGGTTATTTGGATGCAGGTTTGTCTTTTGACATTGTTCACTGTTATGGTCCTTAAAACATTCAAATTCATCATTCTTTGATTCAACTGACGTGGTTGCATTTTTGCCATTATTGTCAGTTTATTAGCCTTTTTTTGCTCTTCTTAGATTATTGACTACTGCTTTGTCATAATATGGATTTCTCCAGCTTCATTCGGGGGCTGGCTGCTGATAGAGAGGACCTTGGGGTCTTTGGACTCGGATCTTCTGAAGGGAACACCGGGGGGTCTGATCTGGTTGGTTCGGAATCCATTTGTGGATCACTTTTTGATAATTTAAATAAGCATCTTAGATCACTTAGATCTAACATCTGGCATAACAAATTATTTAAAGCTTACCAGACTGCAGGAATAACCCCAAGGGGATTGCGTATACGCACCATTCCCCATGTTACTAATGCGGATGATTAACTTAATTTACAATGGAACAAAATACAACAAGAAGCAACTATGGCATTTGTTGTTGAGCTATCCAAGTTTCATAACAGGGCCATTGATAAAGAATTAGAAGAAATCAACATTTTGGTCAACAAACTAGAGATTTATCAGGAGGAACCATTTTTTAAGAAATCATTAAATAATGTGGCTTCCGATTTACGTAAGCTTGACACTGAACTCAAATCCAGAAAATCCAGAAAAACCAAAAAGTTCATTAGGGACCAGGAAGATTACAAAAGGGGCAACCCATTTTCATCCAGTTCTAAACATGTGAGGTTTTCCCCTATTCCATTTAAATCTACTAACAAAAGGAAACTACCAAGATCAATCTTAAAAAGGCATGAGATTGAGACTACATCCTCTTTTGAGGACACCTCATCATGCACTGATAATGAAGCCACAACAGTCTCAGGGTCACCTACCCCAAAAAGAATACCAAGGTCAACCCCTTTAGGCCTAAAATCAGGCGGGGTGGACGCAAACACCGCAGAAATAGAGAACATTCAGGGTCTTCTGAACATTGCTCTGGCGAAATGACAACATCATATCATAATGTTTTGAATTGGTCAACATTTGAATTCTCAGACTCAGATAAGAAAGTTAAATAAAGGCCTTACGTTCATCCCAGGCTTTACTGTGTCAGAGGAATCCTTTGCTCAGGATGTTGTTAACTTTTGTCGTTTGTTGAACTTAAAGTTGTTTTTTGGTGATACTGACTCCACTTATGATCATGATAGATTTATCACAGATTAATTTTTCTCCACCAATGCATCCAATGGTATTACAGTTTCAGAATAGTGTACTTAAAGACTTGCACTTTTTGGGTTCAGACATTCCATTAAAACATAATTTATCTTTTGATGAAAAACAAGCCATTCTTGAACTTCAAAACAATAGGGAAATTGTTATCATTACAGCTGACAAAGGTGGTGCTGTGGTTGTACTAAACTGGGTTGATTATGACAATAAAGCCATGCGACAACTTAATGATCAAAGATACTACTCGCATATGGTTATTGACCCAACCAACATGTTTAGTAAACAAATTGAGGGGTACTTACGACAAGCAAGGGATGAGGCTATCAGAACCAATGATATTATGAATCAACTTTTGGTTCATGATCCCATTAACCAATACATCTACTTTCTGCCAAAAATTCACAAAGACCTTTCTCACCCACCAGGTAGGCCAATTGTATCTGGTAGAGGATATATTACAGAACCCCTTTCATTATTTCTGACCAAGCATCTCAAGCCTTTGTTATCTAATATTCGATCACGTCTACAGGATACAACAAACTTCTTACAGATTGTTTCTGACACACAACTTGAGCCAGGGTGGTTACTATGTTCTTTGGACGTAAATGCCTTATACACTAATATTCCACACCAAGATGGGCTTAATGCACTAGCTTATTGGCTTGAAGTCTCAAACTTATATAGTCCTGACTACAATACCTTCTTGGTGGGTCTAGCACAATTTGTTCTCACGAGTAATGTGTTTTATTACAAGGAACAATGTTTTTGGCAAACCAAAGGGACAGCTATGGGGGCCTTCTTTTGCCCCTATATATGCTGATCTCTTCATGACTTATGTTGAGAATCACATTATTTATGATAAGGAAAGAAACATTTTTTTTGTCAGAGATTGATATATGGAGACGTTATCTTGATGATGTTTGGTTGGTATGGAGGGGTGATGAAGGCTCTCTAATGGAATTTGTTACTTACCTAAACAACAATGCTTCGGGTCTGCATTTCACTATTAGTTTTGATAGGGAGACCATTACATTCTTGGATGTATTAATCCAGAGGGCCCCTGATCATACTTTATCTACTGAGATATATAGAAAGTTCCCAGAATACAATTCCATCTTGCATGCCTCTAGTTACCATCCACCTCACATAGCACGTAATATTCCTAAGTCACAATTTATACGTGCTAAACGTATCTGCTCAGATGAGACTACTTATTTGAAACATAAATCTGACATAACTACTAGATTTAAATCTTGTGGGTACAGAAGTGGTGATGTAACTATGGCTAGTAACAAGGTTTGTTCTATGAAGAGAATGGACTTACTTACATATAAGACACATGCCAATAAATCATGCCAACCTTTAAGATTTACGACCACATTTGCTTGCAATTCCAACCGCCTTATTCAAAGTGTTCGGAGGCATTGGAACATCTTACAATGTGATATGGGTATCAACAGTATTATCCCTAATAATTGTCTTTTTTCTTATAGGAAAGGGAAGAATCTTAATTCTTTTTTCAACCATTACAAACACAGGGACAACAATGTACATGGCTTGGTACAAACCACACTGTCCGGTGAACCGCTACATGGTTGTTTTCCATGTGGACATTGCATTAATTGCAAATATATCAATAAGTCCAAACAATTTTCTAGTCGTAACTGTCCACAAGTTTTTGATTTGAGGTTTTTCTCAAATTGTTCTAGTGATTGGATTATTTATTTGGCCTCTTGCAATTGTGGTTCATTTTATGTTGGACAAACGTCCAGACCTCTCAGAATACGTATTTCTGAACACATCAGTAACAGACAAAAGAGGATACACAATGCTCTTTATAAACATACATTAGTTCATCCAACATGTAAGTTTAACTTTATTGTTATTGATATGATTCTAGGGAATAGGGCAAATAAATCCAAATGGCATTCCATACTCAATACAAAAGAAAAGAAATGGATTATCAGACTGGGTGGGTTGTGCCCCCCAGGACTTAATGAACACCTTTAGGACTCAGCCAATAGGATGCTTGTTTACTGCATATATACAGCTATTGTATTTCATGATTTTCTTGTACACTGAAAGAAGGCTGTGCTTTGCCAGCCGAAACCGGTTCGTCATTGTTACAATATGCTGTGAATTTGTTCAGCTAATACATGTATTTTATCCAGTCACTGTTTGCTGGCTCTCATTTTTGGTTCCTGATTGTAGTCGTTTCCTGAGCCTTGCAATTGCTACCGTGCAGGAGGTTCGTTTTTCTATGTTGCGCTATCAAAATATGCCTGTTGGATGTTCTTCTTTGATCTTCAGTATCACCTTGGTCAACAGTGGTAGAGGAGGGAATGCAAAAATTGTTTGGGAATTCCAGCTGAAGGAGAGAGCATCCCTTTTCCAGGCTAGAGGATGGTGGGTCCTTGTATAGAACTTTTCCAGGTGATGATTCATGTGAGAAGCAAAGAGATCTATGTCCGGTCTTCCCCATGTCCTTGTTATTTGTGAGAAAATGTGAGGATGCAGCATCCATTAGTGTGGATCCAAGAAATTTCTGCGCAGCTTGTCCGCCAGTACATTTTCCTTGCCTGGGACAAACTGGGATTGCAAAGGTATCTTCAGACTCTGGGATTTTTCCCAGAGAATCATAGTTAGTCTGCAGAGGGGGTAAGAATGAGTGCCTCTCTGCTTGTTTATATACCACATAACAGTGGTGTTGTCTGTCCTTATTAGCAAATGTCCTTGAAGTGATTTTTCGAAAGTCTCGATTGCATGCATCACTGCCAACATCTGTTTTTGGTTCATGTGCAGATGTCTTTCTCTTGGTGTCCACTGACCTTGAATGCATCTGCCCTCCATGTGCGCCCCCCATCCATGATCTGAGGCATCTGTTGTAATCATTTGACCTGCTTGAGGTTTGTTGAAAGACATGCCTTTGTTTAACTGACTTGCTTGAGCCCACCACAAAAATTCACTTTGCAGACATGGAATGAGTGGGATTACGTCCTCTAGGCTTTGGCTGTGTTGGGACCATAAGCTTTTTAAGTACCATTGCAGCTTTCTCATATGAAGTCTTGCCAAAGGTATCAGAAGAATGCAAGATGCCATGAACCCCAGGGCCTGCAGGATTGTCCTTGAAGTCAGCTGGGGGAGCTTTGCTAAGCCTTTGAAGTACTCTGGTAACTGCTGTTGTTTTTCCTCTGTGAGATAAGCCATTTTTGTTTGTGTCCAGTTTGGCTCCTAGGAAAATAATCTGTTGGCATGGCAGTAGTGTTGATTTTTGAATGTTGACTGTGTATCCCAAGGCCTGTAGTAACTGAATGACATAGTCCAAGTTTGTTATCAAGGTTTGTTTGTTGTCTGCTTGTATGAGGCAGTCGTCCGGGTAGGGGTATATTTGAATCCCCTGGAGCCTGCAGTGTGCCACTACTGATGCCAGGCATTTCGTGAACACTCTGGGCGCAGTAGATAAGCCAAACGGCAATGCTGAGAATTGATAATGCTCTGTCCCTGCAAGAAATCTGAGGTATCTTCTGCAGCTTTGTCTGATTGGGACATGCAGGTATGCCTCCTTGAGGTCCAGGAGTGAACAGCCAAGACCCCTTGCCCAGCATGGGAAGGAGTTGCTGCAACGTCAGCATTTTGAACTTTGGCACAATGAGAAAAGTATTTAGAGTAAACAAGTCCAGTATAGGCCTCCATTTGTTGTCTTTTCTTGGAACAAGGAACAGTCTTGAATAAAATCCCTGGCCTTGTTCCTGAGGAGGGACCTTTTCTATTGCTTTTATATTTAACAGCTTTGAAACTTTAATGAGTGCCTCTGCCCTTGGATAATGTGGCAGGTTTGGCATGCCTTGTCTTATTGGTAAAGTATGGAAGTGGAATCTGTAACATTTGTCTATTAAATCCAGAATCCAGTTGTCCTTGGTTAACATATGCCAGTTTTTTGAGAAGGATAATTTTCCGCCCAAAGGTGCTTCTCTTTGAGCCTTTGTAGGCGGTATGAAAGTCAAGTCATTGTGATAGTCCTTGTGGTGCAGCTGGACTGCCTGCGCCACTTCTTTGATTTGGTGGTTGCCATTGGCGGCCCCTGTAGGAGCCTCGGTATTGCCCTCTACCTCGGGCACGCCTGTTTTTTCCCCTTTGAAACTTGTCAGTGTCTGGAAAGGACCAATTCTTTGAAGGCCAATTCCTGCTGAATGTGGGTGGCTGAACCTGGAGGAAATCTCTGACTGTCTGTACTGATTTAGCTTTTTCCTCAATGGACTTCAACACATCTTGTGCATTAGCACCAAAAAGCTTCTGTTTTTCCAGAGGTGCATCAAGTAACTTTACTTTAACATGGTCTGGCAGTGGCTGTTCTTTTAACCAAGCATGTCTACGTATAACAGCCCCGGTCATAGCTGCCCTACATGAAGCTTCCAATGCATCATAACCGCACTGAAGAAAATGATTGCTAACCTGCTGAGTGTTATGTACTAGATCCTGCAATGCCTTTCTATCAATAGGCTCAGGAGAGGCTAGCTTTTTCTGTAAATCATCCAGTAAAAAATCCTGGTACTGAAACATATGAAAAAGGCAATTAAGTGACCTCATGGCTAGGGTGGTAGAGGTATAAACTTTTTTACCCCATCTCTCCAGGGACCTAGCTTCCCTATCCGCTGGTAGTGGATTCTTGGCAGTGGAAGTAGCCACTCCCTTGAGGCCCTGTGAAATAGTTTCTAGATCCACAGAGTGGGCCTTAAATAGATGTTTGTGAGTGTCAGGGACCCTATAATATCAGTCTGGCTTGACAGCAGCTGGAGGGAGAGAATCAGGGTTAGCAGTGGAGTCGGAGAAAACATCATCCAGGACATCCATAACAGGAGGGATAGCCAAGGGTCTGTGCTGGGGTAGCTTGAGGAAGGTACGTAGCCTTTTCCTGGAATCAGAGAATTCCTGACCCTGCCATTTAAAATGCTCCCTCATAGTGTGTAGGACTTCACCAAACGAAAAATCCTCTGGAGGAGAAGCAGAGGGAATTGAGTCCTCATAGGCCTGGAAGGCTTCTTCTTGGGTATCTGAATGCTCAGAATCCCCAGAGGCTTTGTCTGAAGAGAGGTTGTCAGCCTGCTCAGTTCTGGGCCTTCTCTGCAGGTGGCTGAGAACCTCTGTCTGGATGAGGCCGAGACCCCCTGATAAGAGAAATAAGATTTGCAGCAAGAGACATGATCTGTTTATCAGAAGAAGGGGCCTGGGCAGTAAGTTTAGGATGGGCCTTGGCCTGGCTGGTGGCCTTAGCACGTGCAAAGGCATTGATGGACATGGATACAGGAGGCCTAGCTGCCCCATGTGCAGGAGTAACTTTGTCCACGGGAATGGTGTCGGGTAAATCCAGAACTTCGGTATCTGGAGGAAAATCAACAACCGGCACCGGAGTAGGTTCCAAGGCCGAAGGACATGTTAACGCTGTGTCGTCGGCCTGGAGCGGTTGAATTACCGCTTCCGAAGGGGCAGAGGCACTCACGGAGGGTTTAGGAGGTGTATCGGTGGAGGACGCGGGCCGAGGATGTCGGTCCCAGTCCTTTCGTTTTTTGGAAGATTGAGTTGTCGGTTGTTCCGACGGCATGATATATGCGAAGGATTCGCCGAAAAAGTCTTCGGCAAACTCTGCCCGGCGCCTGAGAGTGCGCTTGTTAAAGCGGGCACAGGCAGTGCAGGCCGAGACGTCGTGGTCTGGGCCCAGGCAAGGAAGGCAATAAGAATGGAAGTCCTTAGGAGGTATTTGTTTACCACAAGACAAACAATTAACTTTCTCAATTTGTTCTGACATCGGCTGAGGCAAGAAAAAATGTTCCAACGGGGTACTTAGCTTTTAGATGACTTCGGTACTGAAAACACAGGAGCTGACCGACCGGCACTTGCGAACTGCTTCTGCTTCGGGCACCGCGCGGCAAGAAAGACTGAAGAAGATGGCATCGGCCGAAGCCTTTATACTCCAGCCGTTCTGACGTCGGAGAGGAGGCGACACCAGCCGACGCCGGACTCACTTTGGAATCCGGCCAACCGAGGGCTGCCTGAGGCAGGACAACCCATATGCTATGACTGCAGTTGCATTCTTGAAGGACATCGTTAATGTATAAAAACTGAGCACGTGCCATACCTAGTGTCATTGAGAATGCAGCCAGAGATTAAGCATGTATGAATCCTGCACAGGTAGTTTGTAAACAAGTTATTTAAGTTAAAGTGAGTAATCTTCTATTAAAGGAGAACCACACCCACAGACTAAAAAAAAAACATGTTTATTTCATCATAATTTGGTATTTCCTACATTTTAACACCACTCTGGCACTATTTACAGGTTTTTGAATATTTTTATACATAATTTCTGAGTCTGACCACAGAGAGTCTAGCATACTGAAGTAATTCTGATCGTTTAGTCTGCCTGTACGTATCCCACAATGCAGTGCTTGTCTGTAAAACATTACATCATGCAGACCTCTTTCTTCCTAAAGCTCCTGTCACTGCATTGATTTTACATGCATACACTGCAGTCTTTGTCAGTTTCATGCCATTCAATGACTACTTAAAGCACAACAGTGCAAATGCCACAAAACAGACTTTCAAAATGCTTTTTACTGCAGCTTTTTATAATGGCTAAACTGCGGTCTTTTGTTAAGCCTGAATTGTACTACATTGATCTCCCATATCCCTTCACACCTAACTTCCCTAACTGTCAAAGTGCTAAGGGTAATTTGCGTTGTTCCCCGCTGTGATTGACAGATTACAGCAGGAGACTTAACTCGCGTACCGTTTTCCCGGTTCTAGCCTTTACTTTCTGTATGGGTAGGGGAAGGACCAGGGATCAGTGACATCACAGCCTGAGTGGGTTTTTAGGACAGTAGTGATGTCAGTTTGGGGAGGGAAATGGCCAGAAAACTATCTGTATTTAGTGGCCATGATAACATCAGTGAATTGGAGACTGCAGAAAGCTTTAATAGGGTGGGACAAAAGTTTTTTGAAAGTGAAACCAACTCAGTACAGTAAGATTCCATTCTAGTGGACAGAAACAGTCAATTTAAAATACTTTAAATGCTTTACTGTTGTTTATTCATAGCAGGGACAGTAAATAGGGAGAAAAAGAGACACAGAAGTTGAGCATTTAATAATAAAATCCAACTGTTGTCCTTTAAGATGCGTTTGTATAAAATAAAACTGCTTGAACAAAACCCATGAAGACTTTTCGATTGTGCCCAGACAGGAGAGCAACATGGTATCAGAACCGGGATCGCAGTGAATCAAGACTTGGAGTACTGAGATGCAGAGAAGACAGTGAAGGTAAATTAAGAGAAATGAGCATGGAAAAAGGGCCAGAAAAAAATCAAAGGTAATGAGAAAACTCACAAACTACTACTTTCAAAAAGAAAAGGTAAAATGGAGCATTACAAGAGCACAAACTAACAAGCGGGAGGAGCGAAAGGTTTCTTAACGAAAGGAAATGTCAAAATAATGATGTTAAACAAAACAATTATCAGAAAAGTAAAACGAGCATATTTAAGGACAAAACGAGCCCAAGAAAAGTACAATGGGCATGAAATAGAAGTTATGTTCTTACCATAACGTTCCATGTTAGTTGTCTTCTTCTCGCCTTCTTCTTGCTGGATGGGTTCGGAGCCGACCTCGGCTCCGACTCGGCCACTCTAAAGCTCGACAGTTGGTTCCACCGGCTCGAGGCTCCCCTTATATCCCACAATGCTAGGCGATAGTTACCTCAGATCTCGTTTGTAAGCTAACCCCAGCTTATAACAGAAAACAGTATAACTGTAAAAAACAGAATCCACCTCTAACAGGAAGAAGAAGGGTGACCTACATCCTGAAACAAGAAATATGCATAAGAGCATATAGCTAAGATAGAGGTGGTAGAAAGAGAGGTCACGATCACAACTCCTCTAGGTCTGTCCAGGCCAGGGGGAAGGAGGGTGGGACGCAAGAAGAAGGCGAGAAGAAGACAACTAACATGGAACGTTATGGTAAGAACATAACTTCTATATGTTAAGTTGTCTATCTCGCCTTCATTCTTGCTGGATGGGACCGCGTCCCTAGCACCTTGTCCCGGGTGGCCTAACGGAACAGACTCCTGAGAACAGTGGAACCAAAATTAGCTCTATGCCTAGAAGCTAAATCCAACTTATAATGGGAAACAAAAGTGTGAGGAGTAGCCCAAGTAGCCGCTGCACAAATGGTGTCAATAGGCAGTCTGTCTTGGAAGGCTAGAGAAGTAGCCAAAGCTCTGGTGGAATGTGCTTTAGGCTTATTAGGCAGTTTTTTGTGTGAGATGTCAGCCATCTGGATAAAGATACCTTTGAAACTGGAAGTCCCTTTCTGCTTTCCGCATAGGAGACAAACAGCTGATCAGATTTTCTGAATTGTTTCGTCCTGTCCAAGTAGTACCTTAATTGACGATGAACATCCAGACAGTGTAATTTTTGTTCAGACCTATTTGAATACTCCGGGAAAAAGACAGGGAGGTCAATGCATTGGTTTAGATTTGATGCTGAAACCACCTTAGGCAAAAAGGACGGGTTAGTTCGTAAGGAAACTCTGTCCTTATGGAACACAAGGTAAGGAGAACGACAACTGAGTGCTTGAAGTTCTGAAATTCTTCTAGCTGATGTGATAGCCACCAGAAAGAGAGTTTTCCATGATAATAACTTTAAGGAACATGAAGCTGCAGGTTCGAAAGGGGAAAGAATCAAAGAAGCAAGAACTAAATTTAGGTCCCAAGGAGAAGGAGGATTTCTTACAGGAGGTCTGAGAAGAAAAACTCCTTTCAAAAAGGCTTTGCAGAGTTTGTGGGACATTAGGGCAGATTCAGAAATACCCACATGGAAATTAGAAATAGCTGCCAATTGAACTTTAAGAGTAGATGGAGATGAACCTGCATGGAAGAGTTCAGCAAGAAAATCAAGGACTAGTTGGATGGAAGCGGTGAAAGGATCTATGTCCTTTCCTTGTGCCCAATATGAAAAGCGTTTCCACTTACTCAAATAAATCTTTCGAGTGGAAGATTTATGGGAAGCTATCAAAATATCTCTAACAGAGTGAGATAATTGAGGAAGCCTGGCTACGGTTGGAAGTGGAGGAACCAAGCAGTGAGGTTCAGAGAGGGGAGGAGCGATGAAACTGACCCGACTGATGGATCAAAAGATCTGGAACTAGGTCCAGATTCCACGGTCGCTCAAAAGAAATCGATGCAGAAAGGGGAACCACACTTGCGAGGCCAGTAAGGAGCAATGAGGATCAATGAGGCCTTCTGAGCGATAGCTTTCTGTATTACTTGAGAGATCAGTGGGAAAGGAGGAAATGCATACAGAAGTCCCGGGCCAAACTTGGACTAGCGTCCCTGCTGGGTTGGCCTGGTAAAGGGAATAGAGTGAAGTATTCTCTGCACTTGCTGTTTTGGGGAGTAGCAAAAGATCGCAGCAAGGCTGACCCCACTTGAGAAAAATCTCTCTCACTACAGAGTCTTTCAGAGACCACTCGTGAGGCATGAGAATAGCTCTGCTCAACTTGTCCGCAATGTGATTGGACTTCCGGGATGTGCGTTGCTATCAGAAAACGCTGAGAAGAAATCGCCCATTGCCACAGTCTGAGTGCTTCTCGACACAGGGGGTATGATCTGGTTCCGCCTTGTTTGTTGATGTACCACACTACAGACATATTGTCTGTCTGGATTGCAATCGTTCCCAAGGGAAGAGAGTCTTGAAGGGCTTGCAACGCTAAAAGCACTGCTCTCATCTCCAGAACATTTATGTGCAAGTGGCATTCGTTTGGTTGCCATGTGCCCTGGACTGTCCTGCCCTGATAATGCCCCCACCCGATCAGGAGGCATCCGTTGTCAGAGTAGCAACCGGAGGAGGTGGAACAAATGGTCTCCCAACAGGAGCTGGGGAAGACATCCACCACATGAGATGCTTGCATGCTTGCGTGATCATAATGGTGTGAGACATTGGAAGTTCCTGGTATGACCATTGAGAAAAAGCATCCACTGAAGGATCCGCATGTGGTATCTGGCCAATGGAAGGAGAGGTATGGCCGCTGCCATGATTCCCAACACCTTTAGAACTAACCTGGCTTTGGCTCTGTTGTTGTTGAGAAGTAGTGATACCAATTTTGAATGTCTGATATCCTTTGGTTCGTTAGTGTTGCAGACATGTTTACAGTATCTAAGTTTGCCTATGTAGGTAATAGTACAAGGCGACAAAACAGACTTTTCGCAATTTATTGAGATACCCAGTTTTTGACAGACGCGAAAAGTGTAATCTCTGGCTATCAGAAGGAGATGCTTGGTGGGAGCTGTGAGGAGCCAGTCGTCCAAGTATGGAAACACCTGGAATCCCTGTCGTCTCAGGTGAGAAGCTACCACTGCCATGCATTTGGTAAACACCCGGGGGGCAGTGGTGAGACCAAAGGGCAGGGCCCTGAATTGAAAATGACTGGTTCCCAGCCTGAAGCGTCTGTTCATTTTTATGTGATAGTACGCGTCCTGAAGGTCTATAGAGCACATCCAGTTTCCTTTTCCCAATAGGGGAAGAATGGATTGCAGCGTGACCATCCGAAATCTTGTTTTCTTGACCGATCTGTTCAAGATACTGAGATCCAAAATTGGTCTCAGTCCCCTGTTTTCTTTGGAACTAAAAGAACCTTGAGTAGATTCGGATCCTAGTTGGTCTGCTGGCACTGGCTGAATAGCTCTTTTGCAAGCAGTTTTGAAATTTCCAAAGCTGCTATATCCCTTTGAGCGGGTGGAACATCTGGAAGGATTTTTGACTGATTTGGAGAACGAAGAAAGGGAATAGAATAACCTTCGAAATGATGGACTGTACCCATTTGTCTTGTGTCAAGGATAGCCAGGCTTCTGGGTACAGTGACAATCTTCCCCGACTGCCTCGAAGATGGGCAGTCGGGCAACACCTCAGGGATGCTGAAAGGGCTTATCGGAGGGCGTTTCGATTGCCCTGGTTCTGCGGACCCCCTCTGCCTCTAGGGCGACATCTACCATTGTTGTTCCCCCTCTGCCTCTGGCGGGAACCGACTCTGTCGTCAGGCTTAAGTCCCTTGAGATTGTTTACGGAACCACATCTTTCCCCTTCTGGCCTTTGGGGTAAGGCCTAGAAGGAGTAGAAAACGGACTCCGGCGGCAGAAAGGGTCTTGCCATCAGTCTCGCACCTAGTCAGGGTTTCTTTCACTTGTGGACCAAACAGAGATGATCCATCAAAGGGAGTTCGTGAAAGACGTCTTGAAAGGTTCAAAATTGCATAGTCGCATCCAGGCGTGCCTCGCAAGGCTACCCCTGTTCCTGCTCTGCTCGCTCCATCGGCCGCATAAGAGAGGCGCATGGAGGAGTTGGAAATAGAATTAAGGATAGCTAGCTGCGTGTTCATTTTCTCTTGGAACCCGTAGCTGTAGGGTCCTTCAGCATTTCACTCGCCTCTTGGATCAAGTCCCTTTGAAGACGAGAGAAATGGCACAGGTAATTCAGCTTAACGCATAGTAAATGTCGCTGAGGAGAACATCCGCTTCCGTACCTACCCATGGACCTAGATTCCTTGTTAGGTGGATGGACAGGCACTGAAGGATCAGCCAGTTCCTTCTTTGTGGCGGCAGCTACCACCATAGCATCCAGAGAGACTCCTTTTGATAAAAATTCCTTGTCTGATGGAGCTGTGATGAATTTGGAGGGCCTCCTGGGAGTGGGGTCCACTGAATCAGGAGCCGTCCATGCCTTTTAGCAACCACCTGCATGAGGGGGTCAAGGGGGACACCCAGGAGGTGGAAGGGCCGAGAGCCAAAGCCTCAAGATACACAGATTAGTCCTCCGAAGGGTTGAGGGCTGGCCAATTTCCCCTCTGTTTAGGATCTCCAGAATGTCTGCAAATGAGACATCTTCAGAAGGGGAACGGGGAACCCTCAGAATCATCCAGATCTGTGTCAGTGATAGACTCAGGTGAGTCAATGTGCTTCCTCTTGCACTTCCTCTTCCGAGGGGCTCTTCTGCCAAATCAGGAGAGGCCTCGGAAGAGGATGAAATCCCAAAGGGAGCTCTTGAGGAGTTGGCTCTCTGCGGTCCGGGATGAGGAGTGAGTCCACTTACCTGAGGCAGCATAGAGGGAGGGGCTGACGGAGCCGACTGTGGAGTAGAGCCAGGCTCTAACACACTCCGCATGACCTCGAAAGCACCCCTGTCAGGCAGAGCCAGAGGTCCCCGCTCCGAGGAGCTAAGGACCCCCTCGGCACCGACAGTGATGGCTCCGAGGCGATGTCGGAGCCGAACTCACCAGCGCCGAAGCACCGAGAGGGAGAGGGTCGGACAAGGGTCGATGCCACTCACCCCTCGAGCCGGCGAAGTCCGGCGCCGAGATTCCTCCATGGAAGAAAATGGAGCGGCAGCGGAGCCGAAGACAATTGTCTCGGCTCCAAGGTGACCACTGATCTCGGTTCCGACGACCCGGCCCGAACTCAAGAGAGTCGAAGGAGGAAAGAGTTGATGGACGGGGCAGGCACCGACTGATGAGTCGGGCTCTGAAGCATCTGGGCTAGTGCCTCAGACTTGAGTAGTCGACTCACCACCCCAAGGGGGGCCCCCCCCCGGGGGGGTTTTTCCCCAAAAGGGGGGTTTAAAAAAAACCCAAAAAAAAAAAGGGGCCTTTCCCCTTTTTGGGGGCCCCCCCCGAAAAACCCCCCCCGGCCCCCCGGGGGCCCAAAAAAGGGGGAAAACCGGTAAAAAAAAAAACCCGGGGGCCCCCAGGGGCCCCCCGGGGGGGGGAAAAAAAGGGGGGCCCCCCTTTTTTTAAAAAAAACCCCCTTTTAAAACCCCGGGGGTTTTTTTTCCCCCCCCTGGGGAAAAAAGGGGGAAAAAGGGGGGGGGCAAGAAAGACTGAAGAAGATGGCGTCGGCCAAAGCCTTTATACTCCAGCCGTTCTGACGTCGGAGAGGAGGCGACACCAGCCGACGCCGGACTCAGACTTTGGAATCCGGCCAACCGAGGGCTGCCTGAGGCAGGACAATCCATATGTTATGACTACAGTTGCATTCTTGAAGGACATCGTTAATGTATAAAAACTGAGCACGTGCCATACCTAGTGTCATATTGAGAATGCAGCCAGAGATTAAGCATGTATGAATCCTGCACAGGTAGTTTGTAAACAAGTTAAGTTAAAGTGAGTAATCTTCTATTAAAGGAGAACCACACCCACAGACTAAAAAAAAAAAAAATGTTTATTTCGTCATAATTTGGTATTTCCTACATTTTAACACCACTCTGGCACTATTTACAGGTTTTTAAATATTTTTATACATAATTTCTGAGTGTGACCACAGAGAGTCTGGCATACTGAAGTAATTCTGATAGTTTAGTCTGCCTGTACGTATCCCACAATGCAGTGCTTGTCTGTAAAACATTACATCATGCAGACCTCTTTCTTCCTAAAGCTCCTGTCACTGCATTGATTTTACATGCATACACTGCAGTCTTTGTCAGTTAGGTTTAAGTAACATTTCATGCCATTCAATGACTACTTAAAGCACAACAGTGCAAATGCCACAAAACAGACTTTCAAAATGCTTTTTACTGCAGCTTTTTATAATGGCTAAACTGCGGTCTTTTGTTAAGCCTGAATTGTACTACGTTGATCTCCCATATCCCTTCACACTAACTTCCCTAACTGTCAAAGTGCTAAGGGTAATTTGCGTTGTTCCCCGCTGTGATTGACAGTTTACAGCAGGAGACTTAACTCACATACCGTTTTCCCTGTTCTAGCCTTTACTTTCTGTATGGGTAGGGGAAGGAACAGGGATCTGTGACATCACAGCCTGAGTGGGTTTTTAGGACAGTAGTGATGTCAGTTTGGGGAGGGAAATGGCTGTGAAAACTATCATCTGTATTTAGTGGCCGATAACATCATCAGTGAATTGGAGACTGCAGAAAGCTTTAATAGGTGGGACAAAAGTTTTTTGAAAGTGAAACCAACCTGGTACAGTAAGATTCCATTCTAGTGGGATGAAACAGTCAATTTAAAATAATGAATGCTTCACTGTTGGTTATTCATAGCAGGAAGAGTAAATAGGGAAAAAAAGAGAGACAGAAGTTGAGCAATTAATAATAAAATCCAACTGTTGTCCTTTTAAGATGCGCTTTGTATAAAATAAAACTGGCTTGAACAAAACCCATGAAGCACTTTTCGACAGCCTGTGACAGGAGAGCAACATGGTATCAGAACCGGATCGCAGGGAATCAAGACTGGCACTGAGATGCAGAGTATTACAGTGAAGGTAAATTAAGAGAAATGAGCAATGGTAAAGGGCCAGAAAAAATCAAAGGTAATGAGAAAACTCACAAACTACTACTTTCAAAAAGAAAAGGTGTTCTGAGCATTACAAGAGCAATAAACCAAATAAGCTGAGAGGAGCTTAAAGGTTTCTTAACGAAGGAAATGTCAAAAATACTGATGTTAAACAAAAATAATTATCAGTAGGCAAACGAAAGTATATTTAAGGACAAAACGAGCATGTTTAAGGGCAAAATGAGCCCAAGAAAAGTACAATGGGCATGAAAAGAGATTAAATAAGCACAACGAATATAAGGGCAAAAAAGGGCATATTGAGCATAAATAAAGCAAGGTACTGTGTTTCTTATAGGTTCATAGGCAAGTTGAATAACTATGACTTCGTACTGTATTAAGGGCATAACTAGTTATTCGAAGCATCTCAAAGTGTGTAAAGTGCTTACAGTTTGTGCTTATTACTGTGTATGTATTTCAAAGAATGTGAGTGTGTAAAGTGCAACTATTTCATCAAGTACAGTCAAAGTAGTTGGCATTCTGAAAAGTTTCTTGTGCTGGTGTCTATTCACAAAGTGCCACCATTAGAGAGAGTTTCTTGCACTGTAGAGAGTTGCCTAGCAAGGTACCGCCATTTTGGGGAGATTTCAGTGTGCTGTCTTCAATTTCCAAAGTGCAATTACTTCAAAATGTTATAGACTCTGAGCTTCTCCTGCCCAGTTCATTTGTATCGTGAAGATGTTTGAAATGCTTCTTAAAATAAGTTACTTTAGCAAGATAATTTTAGAAGCATCACAGTGCCCTAGAGTCTTATTTTGCAAAGTCTAGTTGCGGAGAGACTTGCATCGTGCAGTTGTTTGATACGTTTCTTTAGGGTCTATATTAGATATTCAAATGCTTAAAAGTTCGAATCACTAAAGAACAAACTTTAAACTTTAGTGATTGAACGCTTAAATGTTAGAATATCTATAAAAAGAATATTTAAAAAATAAAAAGAAAAAGTAAAGGGTTTAAGTAGGGGGCAAGCCCCCCTGCACCCCTCCACACCCCCAGCTACTTGAATATACCAACTCCGAGATGGCACTTGAGTGTGTTACAGTGTGGAAATGGAGAATTTCCCATTTCTTACACTGTAGCGCAATCTTGGATTTGAGCCTCTATTTAAAATAGAAGCGGGGATGTGGGGTGGGTGGAGGGAGGGGGTGGAGAAAGGGTTGCCCTGTAAACTCTAAACCCTTTACTTTTTTTTACACATTGCTTTTTTATGGATATATCGGGAACATCATTTAAGCCGTTCAATCACTAAAGTTCGATAACTTAGTGATTCGAACTCTTTGTGCCGCTCGAATATCAATTACAGACCAGTTTCTTTACACTGATAAAGAGGTGATTTCTTGCAATAAAGTGAGTAAAAGTGTTACAGTGTCAGAGAGTCTCGTTTTGCAGTAACACCCAACAGGATTATTTCAGAGGCACAAAGTTACAAATACCAGTGTGTGTGTGTGCGCGCGCGTGTGTGTGCATGTGTGTGCGTGTCTGCTTATTTGCAAAACCCCTCAATGATGTGTTATGGCAGACGGATTTTAAAATCCCTTACCACTTGTATTTGATCAGAATATTGCAGATAATTGGTGGTATTTGTGCAAGAGTACCATATTTTTATACAAGCAGCTTATTCAGATAAAGATGCACGCACCAAGGCAATCATTTTGTTAAACCAAGCTGAGTCAGAGGTCAGAGAGAGAGAGAGAGAGTGTTTATTTGTGTATGCACCAGCAGTATACGAGGAAGAAGGTAAAAACAGTCATATTGTTGTACAAGCTGAATCAAGCGAAGAATCTAGTGTTTGAAGCACAAATTCAGAGAAATCTGTAAACCCCCAAAAATTACACTAGAGGCATTTGTTTTACATAAGATCAGAAGCCAGGGGAAACTTTTGCAGCTTACATAACGGACGCGAGAAAAAGCTAAAATGAGTCTGTCTGGTGACTTAAAGGAGTTAAAGGACAGGCTCGAGTGTGGTATTAATAGTCCTGCTGTGATAAAGATCTTGCTTCGTGACTGATTTAATGTTGAGTAAAGCCATAGAGATTTGTCAGATCCATGAAGTGACAGAAAAACCACACAAGTATCCTTGAAAGTGACAAGAGCATGATTTCAGCAGGGTCCAGAGCAAATGCAGACAGTATGCAACACGTGGCAAACAGAAGTAGACCTAAGCACATGGTAGCCACAGCCCCTGACAGCTCGCCAGGGAAACCACGTAGCTTTCCAGCAGGTTCTAAAGCTAGTGCAGTTAAAAGGAGCACCCTCAGTGCAGTACAAACGTGAGTCAGCTAAACCAAAGTCCAACTTTGTCAAATGTTGCAATTGTGGTGCAAATCATGAGTCTAAAAGGAAGACATGTTTAGCATTTGGTCAGCAGTGTCACAAGTGTAAAAAAAGGAACCATTTCAAAAGTTGTGCAGATCAAGTAGAGACAACAGTCAGCTTTCTATGTAGATGGTATATCAGTGCTTGGTAAAAGAGTTGATGCAGTAAATTAATTGGCAAACAGCGAAGTATTTTGTACTGTCCGGACAAATGGTAAATCCAGAGAGCTTAAAGTAGATACCGGTTCGAAGTTTAATGTTACATCAAAAACATTTGCAAGAGATATGTAACCAGTAGTGTGAAACTTGTTGCTTATGGAGGTGAAGAAATTCAAACTGAAGGTTCAGTGATGCTTTCATGTTATTTGGCAAAGAGCTGTTAACAGTTATTCTATATAGTCCAAAGGCCAGTACAGTCTTTATTGGGTCTGAAAGAGTTTGGTAAAAGAAAGAAGATTCATTCTGAAAGTAGCTCCATAAGTGCATCTCGGAGTGCTAATGTTTCTGAAGCTATTTTCTCAGAGTATGATGATGTTTTCAATGACAGGTTTGGCAAACTTCCAGTGGTGTATTCTACAAAGTTAGACCCAGAGGTCACTCCAATGGTCAGACCAGCAAGAAAAGTTCCGATAGATACACAGAATAAAGTCCAGGCTCAGTTGGATAAAACGATACAAGGTGTAATTTATCCAGCTACAGAAACAACTGAATGGGTGTCATCTATGGTGGCAGCTCACAAAAAAGGCTCAGATGAAATCAGAGTATGTATTGACCTAAGAGCTCTGAAAGTATTGGAGAGAGAGAGAGCATCACCCAATGTGCACAAAGAGGTCGCAGCTCTGATACAGAAAGCCACTTTTTTCTGCTTTAGGTGCAAAGAGTTCAT
This sequence comes from Protopterus annectens, assembly GCF_019279795.1. NCBI lineage: Eukaryota > Metazoa > Chordata > Ceratodontiformes > Protopteridae > Protopterus > Protopterus annectens. The sequence continues at coordinate 501,207,728 of NC_056748.1, forward strand.
GTTGGCAAGTGCAGCTTGATCGCAAATCCTCATTACTAACCACTTTTGGTACCCCATTTGGTAGATACAGACTCCCAAAGATGCCATTTGGAATAAATTCTGCAAGTGAAGTCTTTCAGCATGCAATGGAGCACATTTTCGGGTTATCCTTGAGCCATAATAGCATATTATTTACTGGTTGGAGGCAATGGTGAAGTGGAGCATGACAGAAACTTAAAGAAAGTTCTACATGGAGCACGTGAAGTCAATTTGAAGCTCAATCCTCTGAAGTGTAAATTCAGACTTCCAGAAGTTACGTATGTAGGTCATTTGTTTACCAGTATTGGTTTGAAACCAGATCCGACCAAGCAAGCAGCCATTCTTGAGATGTCAGCACCAAACAATGTTCAAGCTTCTACAACGTTTCCTAGGCATGAGTTAAAAGTTGTATGCATGATTGGATCTGTTTTTTTAAGTTCAAATTTTGGGAATTTTCTTTTATCCCTTTAAAAAAGTTTTGTATAGATGTTTTTTTTTATGGGGTTCCAAAGGGCCTTTACAGGTTTTTTTGGGTCGGGAAAGGATTTTAAAAAAAAATTATTTAAAAATTTAATATTTAATTTTTAATATTTTTAAATTATATTTTTCAATTAAATTTAACAAACTTATTTATTTAAAATTAAAAATTAATTAAACCCACAAAAAATTCCAATCACACAAATAAAAATTATTATAAAAAATAATTAATTTATCACAAAAGAAAAACTGAATTTTAAAACGGTTAATAAAAAATAATAAATAAAAAATGTTAAATTAATAAAATAAATTGAAAAATACATATTATAGAAAAACTTTTTTTTTAAAATTCAAAAAATTTTAAAAATTGAAGGATAAATTCATTATAAATTTTCCCCAAATTTTCTAAATTTAAAAAGTTTAATTTTAAATAAATTTAATAATTTTACATAATAAGAAATTTTATCCTTAATAATACATATTATTTATTTTAACAATTTTAAATACTTTAAACAAAAAAATTTACAACATGAATAATTTAAATAATCCTTAATTAAATTAATTAAAATTCTTATATTTTTTAATATTTTTAAGATGAAAACAAATTTTAAAACCCCAAAAATTTAATTTATTTTATAATAAATAATTAAATTCAAAAAAAAGATTTATAAATTTAATAAATAAAATTTTATTATATTATTCCCAAACTTTAACCCAAAAACTTATTAATAAAATTTTTAACAAACACCATTTTTTTAATTTTTAAAATTTTTTTAAAATTTATATAAATATCCCAATATACAAACCAAAATAATCATATTAAATCAAAAAAAATTTAATATATTTACAAAACCATATTATATTTACACACTTTTCAAAAAAAAAACTATACAAAATACATTTTACATTACCATAAAATTAATTTATTTTTCATTTCATATTAATTTTTAATTTATTCCTTAAAATTTAATTAACAAAATTTTTATTTTTAAAAATTTTATTATTTTTTCAATATAAAACATATAACCTTTACATATATATTTTTAAAATTTTCATTAAATATCTAATATAATAACAACAATATATATAAAAATATATATAAAATTATATATTTTAAAAATATATATATACAACAACACAACACAACAACATATTAAAATATATAAAATATATAAAAATATAAAATTATACAATTTTAAAATATAATACACTAAAATTTTAATACATATAAAATATAAAATTTTATATATATAAAAAATATACATATATATATATACATTAAAATATATTTTATATATTATATATATATATATAAAATATATATATATATATATATATATATATATATATATACAAATATATATATACATATATATATATTAAAATTAAAATATATAAAATATATATTATATATATATATTATATACATATATATATATACAATATATTAAAAAAATATATTATATATATATATATATATATATAGTATATATAATATATATAATATATATATATACATATATATATAAAATACATATAAAATTTTAATATATATTTAAATATATAAAATACATATTTATATTATATTTTAAAATATTATATATACATATTTTTATATAATATACATAATATATTTTTAATATATAATAATATTTTTTAATTATTATCTATAAAAATATTATATATATTATATTATTCAATAATATTTTTTTATATACACACATTATATATAATATATATATTACATAAAATATACAAAAATTATACATATATTTTACATCAAAACAAATATAATTATTTTTAAAATATCATAATATATAATAATATATATATACATTATATAATTATTTTTTATACAAATTTTTATATTATTAATACATATAATAAAATTTTCCCCACATACATATATATATAATAAATAATAATAAAATTATATAAAACATATAAAATTTTATTATTAAAATTAATATATTAATATTATCATTATATATTATTATATTATATATATATATATATATATAAAATTATATACATACATATATATAATATAAAAAATATTATATATTATATTATATATATATATATATATATATTATATAATACATACTAATATTATATATATTAATTTTAACATATATATATAATATATAACATATATATAATATATATATATATATTACAAATATACATATTATATATAATATATTAATATATATATAATATATATTATATATTATATTTATATATATATTTATATATTTTAAAAATTATATAAAAATATTATATTATAATTATATATTTATATTATATAATATTTTAAAAATTATTAATATTATATATTATAATTATATTTATATAAATTATTATTTTATACAATATTATCATCATTAATATTTATATATATATTATATATTATATATATATATTATATATATAATATAATCTATATATATATATTATTTATTTACACTTTTAAAACATATTTATATATATATAATTATATTATATTATTATTTATTATATATTTATATATATATATTATTATGTATATAAATCATATATTATTATAAATTTTAACATATTATTTATTTTTAATATTATTATTTATATATTAAAATTATAAAAAATATTATTATATATATATATTATATAATATATATAATAATTATAATAAAATAAAACCATTATTAAAAAATATATAATATTACATATTATTATATATTATATATATATATATTTAAATATTATAATTATATTACACACACAATAAAAACATATATTATTATTATTATATAAATTAATATACACAAAATTCATTATTATTAAATATATAAATTATATTTTAAATATTAAAAATTATTATATATATAATAATATATATTATATTATATTATAAAATTATATACATTATATATTATATATTATATATACACAAATTATATATTATTATATATTATTATTATTATATATATAAATTTATATCAAAAAAAAATATTATATATATATTATATATATTATATTATATATATATTTATTACATAAAAATACAAAAATATTATATATATATTATTATTATTAATTTATATATTTAAAAAATTTTTTTTATTTTTTTTTTATTATATTAACAAAAATATATATTTCCAAAACCAAAAAATATTTTTTTTTTAAAAAAAACCCCAAAACCACAAAACCATATATTTTTTTTTATACACACACAAATTTAATTATTTTTTTTTTTTATTTTAACACACACAAAAAATTATCAAAAATTATTTACATATATTATATTATATATATATATATATATTTTATAAAAATTATATATATTTATAATAAAAAAACACAAAAAATATAATATATTTTTAAAAATAAAATAAAATATATATTTTAAAAAACAAAACAAAAAATATTATTATATATATATTATATATAAAATATATACAAAACACAATATATATATATATAAAAAATATATAAAAATATATTACACACACACAAAACAAAAATATATATAAAACACACACATAAAAAAATATATATATATATATATACAACACATAATTTTAAAAACAAAACACACACACATATATATACAATATATAAAAAAAAACATTATATATATTATATATATATAATACACATAAAAATATATAAAAATATATAAAAATATATTTAAAAATTTATATATTTAAAAAACACATATAAAAATAAAAATATATAAAATAAAAATATATAAAATAAAAATATTACACACATAAAAATATAAAACACATATAAAAATAATACAAAAACATATATATTATTATATCATATAATATATATATTATATATATATATATATATATATAAAATTATATATATTATATATATTTTAAAATATAACAAACAAATATATAACAAAAACATAATATATGTATTTTATATAATATATATATTACATAAATATTATATTTTAAAATATATATATAAATTTTAATATATATATATTATATACAAATATACATATATAAAATTAAAACATATAATAACAATTTTATATAATTTTAATTTTAAAATATATATACATTTTAAAACATAAATTTTAATTATATATATACATAAAATATATAAATAAATATATTATATATACATAAACATATATAAAATATAATAATATAATATATATACATAAATATACAATATATATTAAAATATAAAACATAAAAACATATAAACACAATTATATATATATATATATATAAAATAACACATACACACATACATAATAAAAAACATAAAATTTTAATATAAAAATATATTACAACAATACACACATAAAATATAATATATAATATATAAATATAAATATATATAATATACATATATAATATAAACATATAATAAAATATACAATATAAACATATATATTTATAATATTATATATATATATATATTTTTAAAATATGTATATATTATATTATTTTTATATTTATATATTTTAAAAAAAATTTATATATATTTATATTATATTTTTACAAAATAAAAACCTTTATAATTTTCCAAAAAAAATTTCCCAAACCATTTAATATAAAAATTTTTAATATAAAATATTTATTATATATATAAAATAAAAAATATTAATTTATATATATATTTTTAATATCCTATTATATATTATCTTTAAAAAATTACATATTATATTATATTATATTATTTTAATTATTATTTTTAAATTTACATTATATACAAATTATTTAAAAAATATTTATATTATATTTATAATATATAATAATTTATAATATACATTTATTAAAATTATTAACAACATTAAAACATATATTATTTTTAAAATTATTATATTATTATACACAAAAACAAAATATTATATATCAAAAAATAAAAATTATATATTATAAAAACCCAAACACACATTATTATTTATAACACACACACACACATATATATATTATAAAAAATATATATATTATATTAAAATATATATATATAATAAATTATATTTTTAAAATATTATTAAAATATATATATATATATATTATATATAATACACATATATATAATATATATATATATATAACACATATATATTATATTATATATAAAAAACACATATTATTATATTTTTTTCACACAATATTATTTTATTATATAATATATTATATATTATATTTTTAAAAATTAAAATTATTATTTTATTCAAAAATATATATATATAATTATATTATTTAATATTTTAAAAAAATTATAAAATACACACATATATATATTAATTAAAATATTATACATATAAAAATATTATAACAAAAACAAAATAATTATATATATATATATATATATATATATATTTTATATATTATTAACACACACATATAAATATTATATTTTAACATAAAAATATATTATATTATATATATATAAATATTTATATATATTATATTATAAAACACATATATTTTTTATATTATTTTTTCATAATAATTTTTATATATATTTTATTTTAAAAATATTTTTTTTATTAATATTTATTTTCACATATATTTTTAATATTAATATTATATTTTTTAAAAATTTCAAACCAAAAATTATTTAAAATTATATTATTTTTTAAATATTTATTAAAAAACCAAAAATAAAAAAAATATTATTATTATATAAAACCAACAAAAAAAAAAATTTTATATATATATATATATAAAAAAAATTATATTTATTAAATATATATTATTATATTATTTAAAAATACACACAAAAAAATATATTTATTATATTATTATATAAAAAATAAAATATTATATATATATATTATTATTTAAAAACAACACACATAATTTTTTTATATTTAAAAAATTTTTCAAAACCCCCAATATAATTTTTATATAATTATTTTAAAATTTTACAATAATAAAAAATATATATATAATATTTATTTAACACCACTATTTATTTTATAATATTTATTATTTTTATTCAATTAAAATTTACACAAAAACACAATAATATTTTATAAAATTCATTAAATCATTTAAATAATATTTTTATATATCCCAACAAAATTAAAAAATATAATATTTTTATTATTAATAATAATATTTATTAAATAATATTTTATATATAATGTTTGTTTTTTTTTTAATATTTTTTTTTTTTTTTTTTTTTTTTTTTTATATTTTTTATACAAATCATATTTTTTTTTATATATTTATTTATTTATATTCACAAAAACACACATTTTAAAATTATTAAAAATTTTTTATTATATATAATATATAATTTATAAAATATTATTTATTTTAATTATAAAATTATTTTTTTAATTATAACACACATATATATATTTATATAATTATTTTAAAAAAAAATTATATTTATATTAAACACACATATATTAATATTATAATATATTATTATAAAAAATTAAAATAAAAATACACATAAAATAATATTATATATATATATATATATATATATTATATATACACATATACACAAAATTTTATATATTATTTATAAAAAACACACACAAAATATATATATATCATCATCACACATTTTATATATACATTTTCTATATAAAAATATTATAATCAAAATTAAAAATTTTAATATTATATAATCATATTAAAATCAAAATTAACATATCTATATTATAAATTTTTATTTTATATATATATTTTATATATATATATACACTACATATATACATATTATATATTATTATTTTTTCTATATACATAAAAACATATTATATATATATATATATAAAATAATATATATATATATATATATATATATATATATATATATATATATATATATATATATATATAATACAACCCCACAAACAACACAACATAATATATATATATATACACATACATATATATATATATATATATATATATATATTATATAAACATATCTAAAATTAATATTATAATATATATATATATATACATATAATCATATATATATATTATATATTATAAAAAAATATTATATATATATACATATATATATATATATATATATATATATATATATATTTTACAATATATATATATTATTATTTAAAATATATATATAAAACATATATATATATATATATATATATATATATAATACATAATATATATATATATATAACATATATATATATATATATAATACATATATTATATAAAATATACATATCATATATATAATAATATCTAAAATCTTTAAAATATACATTTTAAAATATATATAATATATTATATATATATATATATATTTTTTAATATATATATAAAACATACATATATATATATAACATATATATATATATATATATGTATTTATTATAAATATTATATTTATATTATAAAAATATATATTACATATTATTATTATTTTTAATTATATTTTTTGCATATATTATATATATATATAAAATTTTAATTATATGTTGTAATATCATATATTATATAAATTTTCTATATATAAAATTTTAACCAAAAAAACCATATTATATATATTATATATATATTATATATTATATTTTAATATAAAAATTATAAAATTATAAAAACTTATTATTAATATATATACATTATAAAATTTTGGTTATATGTTATAAAATATTTTAAATTTTATATATTATAAAACATATATATATATATATATTATTTTAACATTTAAAAATATATATAAAATTTTAAGATATATATATATATATATATATATAATAAAAATTTATATATATATATATATATAATAAAATTAACAAATATATATATAAAAATTATCTTTAAAAATTTTTTAATTTTTTTTAAAAATTTTTTTTTTTTCTTTTTTTTATTTTTTTTTAAAACATTTTTATTTAAACATTATTAATTACATTTATTTTTTTATTTCTTTTATTTTTAAATTTAAAATATATATTATCACCCCCATAAAAAAAAATAATATATTTTTAAAATACATAAAATATATATAAATATATATACAAAAAAAAAAACTTTTAAATATAAAAAAAAAATTTTTATACAAAAAATTTTATAAAAATACATTTTAATATAATAATATATATATATAAACATATAATATATATATATATATATTTTAATTTTTTATTTATATTATTAATTAATTTTTTAAAAATAAAAATTAAAAAATTTTAAAAAAAAAAATTATTAAAAAAAATTTATTAAAAAAATAAAAAAAAAATTAAAAAAAAATAACATTTTAAAAAAATAAAAAAAAAAGAGGAAAAATTTAAATTAAATATATTTTTATCAGAAAATATTTAAATATTTTTAAAAAAAAATTTTATAAAAAAAAAAAAAAGTTAAAAAAAAAATAAAATCTTTTAAATTTTAAAAAATAAAATCAAAAATTTTTTTAAAATTAAATCCATAAAAAAATTTTTATATTTTTTTTTTTTTTAAATTTTTCCATAAATCTTTTATAATATCTAAAAAAAAATCTTTTTTTCATATCATACCCATACCACATAATCCATTTCTTTTTCTAAAATAAAAATTTTTTATAAAAAATTTTCCCATACATACTTATCTATATCAAAAAATTTTTTCCAAAAAAAAATTTTTTAAAAATCTTTCTATAAATTTCCCTACCTCTTTATCTTTCTATTTTCCCTCTGATCTTTTGAAATAAAAATTTTTATATAAATCTAATTTTTTTAAAAAAAAACATCTCATTAATTATAAAAGAAAAAATTGGGCACTTTCTTTGTGCTCCTCCCTCGAGAATAATTCCAGGCACAGAATCTTTTCCATTTGTCAGCATAAGATTTTCTAGTACTAGGTCTTCTTGCCTCCCAAATAACACCCATCATAGGTTTGCTGAGGGATGCTAAGGGTGAATTTAAGGGATTAGCCAAGCTGCAAGATTCAATGTTTGGAGCTGAGGGCACAGAATTTGGTTCTCTTGCCGAGACAGTAAGGAACGTTGTCAGAGGCAGGTGCCACAGCAAAATGTGTGACACTGCGCAGGAGTGGGTACCAGTGTTGGTGAGGCCAGTCTGGAGCAATCAAAATAATTTTTGGTTTGTCCTGTTTGACTTTTAGTAGAACTCTGGTGAGCAAAGGCAGAGGAGGAAAGGCGTATACGGATAGGTTTTTCCAGCTGAAGGACAGAGCATCCACTTTGCAGGCTTTTTTGTGATGAGTTCTTGTGCAAAATCTGTCCAACTGGTAGTTCTGGGGTGAGGCAAAAAGATCTAGGTCTGGGCTCTCCCATTTGCATGTCAACATGTTGAAAATCCGTGGTTCCAATTTCCATTTGTGAGGGTCCATGATATTTCTGCTTAGTCTGCCAGAACATTCTGCTTTCCTGGCAGGAATTGAGCTTGTAGTTCTACTTGGTAGCTCAAGGCAGTGACCCACAAAGCCAAGGCTAGTCTGCAGAGGGGATAGGAATGTGCACCCCCTGCTTACGTACCACATAACCATGGTGTTGTCCGTCTTAATCAGCAATTGCCCTAGATGAGGGTAGTCCTTGAAGGCTGTCAGTGCATTCTGTACAGCTAGCATTTCTTTTTGATTGATATGAAGATGCATTTGATTTGGGCTCCATTTGCCCTGAATGCACTTCCCTGCCAGATGAGCCCACCATGCATTATCTGATGTGTCTGTAGTTAGGGTATGGACGGCAGGGAGTGGTGTGAATGGCAGTCTCTTGTTCTGGTGGCAGGCCTCTGCCCACCATAGGAACTCTTGGCGCAGGCAAGGTATGATAGGAGTCATTGTTTCCAGGCTGTGACAAATGTTGACTTCATAAACTTAAGTACCACTGAAGTTTCCTCATATGCAGTCTTGCATATGGAATTAGAAGAATGCACGAGGCCATGAACCCCAAGGCTTGCAGTACTTGCCTTGCAGATAGAGTTTTTGTGGCCACCTGTTTGAAGTAGGTCACCAAAATGAATTTGCTTTTCTGGCATAAAGAAAGCCATCTGGGCAGTTGTATTCAAGCTTGCACCCAGGAATGTAATTTTTTGAGAGGGTACCAGTTGAGATTACTTTTCATGTAAGGTGTACCCTAGGCAGGTTAGAACTCTTTACACAAATGCCAGATGTTTTAGAAGAGTGGCCTGGTTTTCTGCCTGAATTAGACAATCGTCCAGGTAAGAATATATCTGAATATTTCTTTGCCTGCAAAATGCAACTACTGGAGCCAGGCACTTTGTGAATACACTGGGCGCAGTAGACAAGCCAAAGGACAGTGCAGAGAACTGAATGCATGCAGCCTGCTTTGAAGCATAGGAATCTTCTGCAAGATTCCCTGATTGCGATATGCAGGTAAGCCTCTCAAGTCGAGAGCTGCCCAACAGGCATCCTTGCCTGGCACAGGAAGTAACTGGTGAAGAGTCAGCATCTTGAATTTTGGAATGTCCAGAAAGGTGTTTAGAGTAGAGAGGTCGAGAACTGGACACCATGATTGGTCTTTTCTTGGTACCAGGAAAAGTCTGGAATAGAAACCTTGTCTCTTTTCCTCTTCTGGTACTAGCTGAATAGCCCCCATGTATAGGAGGGGAAAAGTACTTGTTTCTGAGCCTCTGCCCACTGATTTGGGGGCAGGTCTGGCCATCCATCTGGAGTTGGCAGCGTGGGGAAATGAAATCTATATGCCTGGGACACTATTTAAAACCCATTCGTCCTGGGTTATAAGTTGCCAGTTTCTTGAATGAAGAGCCAGTTGTCCCCCTAAAGGGGTGGCTAAGAGGCAAGTGCTTGGTAATTTCAAAGGGAAGTCACTGAGACTGTTTACCATAGGGTGGTGCCTTGCTGTTTCCAGATTTGGAAGTGGAAGTACCCCATTGCTTAGTTCTGAAAGTCTCTTGGGACTGAAACCTGGTGCTTTTGGAATGCCTGGGTTTGGCCCTAGTGGCTCTGGAAGGAGCTGGAAAGGACCAGTTCTTAGTAGGCCAATGCCTACTAAATCTAGGAGGTTGCACTTGTAAGAAATCTCACACAGTTTGCATAGATTTAGCTTTATCTTCCATCTTTTTTTAGATCTTCTTCAGCCTTACTGCCAAATAAGCAATCCTGCTATAAAGGAGCATCCAAAAGTTTTGCTTTAACATGATCGGGCAGGGAATGTGTCAAGCCAAGCATGCCTTCTAAGCACAGACCCAGTAACAGCAGCCCTACAAGAGGCCTCTAAAGAATCAAAACCACATTGCAAAGTATGTTTGCCAACTTGTTCAGCTGAATGCAATAAATCCTGCAAATCTTTATTCTCCGTACAGTCAGAAATCAACATCTTTTCTGTTTAAGCAGTCCCATGATATGCTGTTGATATTTTAGCATATGGAATCGACAGTTTAAAAGCCCTGATTGCTAAGGTTGCACAAGTATAAATATTTTTACACAATCTATCCAGCGCCCTGGAGTCCATCAGAAGGGGTAAGATTTTTAGCAGTAGAAGCCTTAATGCCATTGGGCCCCTTAGAAATGGTTTCAGGGTCCGCAACAAGATTTTTGAAAAGGAATTTGTGGGATTCAGGAACCCTGTAGTACCGGTCTGGTTTGCTAGGGGCTGGAGGCAAGGAATCAGGGGCCATACTGGACTCGGAAAACACAATATCTAGTACAAGAGGTACAGCCAAAAGCCTATGCTGAGGAAGAAGGAAATCCCTAACCCTCTTTTTGGATTCAGAGAAACCCTGACTTTCCCAGTGGAAATGCTTCCTTAAAGTATGTAAAGTTTCCCCAAAAAAGAAATCCTCAGGTGGAGAAGCAGAGGGAATAGAATCCTATGCAGAGTCCTCATAAGTAGGTATGGACAAATCTAGATTACTAAAAGAGTCAGAAGAAACAGAGTCCTGTTCAGAAGATTCATAGTCAAATTCAATCCTAGGCCTCTTGGGGAGACCACCCTGAGTAATTAAATCTTCAGCCATTTTGATACTTTGTTTTTTAGGCTAAGGGACCTGAACATGTGGCCTGGGCGTCGGTTTTTTTTAGAGACAGATCGAGATTTAGGCATTAGCAATGAAGCTGGAGTCAGTTTAATATGCAAATCTGTATTCCTGAAAACACCCTCAGCCATCCATGGTAGAGACATCCGCGGGTTCCATATGTGAAGCATCTCACGGCATATCTGACTCCGAATGGGTCTCAGTAGAGGCCTGCGAATCAGAAGTAGCAGGTATCAGGGGCTGCGAAAGCGCCTAGAGTACCAGCGAACTGGCGACTGGCTTAGGAGAAGCTTCGGCAGTTTTGGACCTCAACGGCCTCTCTCTGTGTTTTTTCAGTATTCCAGTAGTCGGACGGCCAACAGATGTCATTTCTGGATAATTAAACAGAGAATAGAAATATTTTGAAGCAAAAATGTACCCAACTGATAGCGTGCTGATTAAATAAAGCACAAGGTACGTCGTGGTCAAACAGATTTCTTCGTCCATTGAGAGAAGGAGAAAAATAAGAATACAAACGATGAAAGCTTTCAACAGGATTGCTGAAGTTACAGGCATCTGTGCCGAGCAGAGATCCTACCTTGAAGAATCTGAGGGTATGGAGTACAGGAGGAACCGCAGACATTTATTCCCTGTACTAGAATCATCATCACAATATCATTTGAAGGACACAGACAATCTCACAGCAAATCGAATGTTGTTTACATCCCAGAGTATGTTACTATCTCAGACTCCAATCCCAAAGGGGTTTCAGACTCTTCAAAGACTGATCAAAATTAAGAGACCATTCCAGCTGCCAAGTCCAATTCCCAGTTTTATGTCACACGATATGGATGAGTATACAAGCCCAATATGAAATATGCAGCAACATGGACTTAAACTGTGTACAATATCATCTGTGTAACTGCATGACACAAAACTGTCTCTCCATGTCAGACTCATAACATTGCATGTTTTGTTTCGAGAGAGGATGTAGATCAGAGTGCACGTACTGTGTGTACTGTATCCTTAAGAAGCATGTCAAAGATGCAATGTGCATGCATAAAGACTAAGCATATGCCATACCTATTGCCAATTTCAGAATGCAGCCAGAGTAAGCATGTATGAATCCTGCAGTTAGTTTGTATACACATTCTTTAAGTTAGTAAGTAATCTATTATACCATGACCCCCCCCCCCATTAATATTCCAAAACGTGCACGCTGATTGGTCAGCGTGCACGTTGTTCGATTCACTTCCATGGAAAAGGTCCGTCAGCTCGGACTTTTTCCATTAGTATAAGCCTTTTTTTAAAACACTGTCTTGCTATGTTAAAGGAGTTTAACATGAGACAGGTTTAAAAAAGCAACGGAGATCTCTGTTGCTTTTTTTAAAGCTGTCTCGCTATGTTAAACTCCTTTAACATAGCGAGACAGTGTGTAAAAAGCAACGGAGATCTTGCTTTCTCCATTGCTTTTTTTTTTAAACCTGCCTCGCTATGTTAAATGGATTTTAACATAGCGAGACAGCTTTAAAATAAGCAACAGAGATCTCAGTTGCTTATTTTAAAGCTGTCTCACTATGTTAAACCCATTTAACATACCGAAACAGTTTGTAAAAAGCAACGGAGATCTTGCTTTCTTCGTTGCTTTTTTCAAAATTGACTCGCTATGTTAAATGGGTTTAACATAGTGACACAGCTTTAAAATAAGCAACGGAGATTCTCTGTTGCTTTTTTTACAGCTGTCTCGCTATGTTAAACCCATTTAACATAGCGAAACAGTAAAAAGCAACTGAGATCTTGCTTTCTCCATTGCCTTTTGCCCACAGCTCTGATGTACAGCGTAGGCATACGCATGCGCAGTACATCAGAACTGCCGCAGAATACCAGACAGCTGTGGAAGGGCAGTAAGGAGGCATTATACAATACCATTATTTAAGAAAAGTAATTATTTCTTTTCTTAAATAATGTCATTGTATAACAATAACCCACTTCTGGGTGTGTATAATGCTGGATTTACCCACGGTTGGCTTTGTTTGGCCACTGCGCCTCCTCGTGACCAAGCCACGCCAACCGTGGGCAAATCCAGCATTACCCACACCCAGGCGTGGGTTATTGCTATATTAAGATGTGTTTGCATTAAATAAAGCTGCTTGAACAGAACCAACAAAGACTTCTATTGTGTCCAAGATGGAATGACAGAAGTTAGTCTGCTTCTTGCAAGTGCCCTCTTCAGCATCTTGAGGAGGAGGAAGTCTGAACAGAAGGAAGCACAGGTATAAGGGTTAAAAATCAAATGAAGGTTTCAAACAGCCATGCATTTCTACCCTGTAGCAGGGCTGAAATGTTCAAAAAAAGGCTATTCTATAGACAAATCAAATGCCAACTTTATGGCAGTACAAGGCACCAGAGATATCCCTTGCAAAGATATTTGTGGGTTCCGCCACAAGATAAACATCAATAGCTGACACTGCATCAATAAATCAAGTGCTGACTATTGCAGGACTGAACACATCAGTATTGACACCAAACAGCCAAATACAAACACTAGCACCCAGGTCCTTCACCTCAGCATCTAGGCTGAAAGTTTAGCGAGTATATGTAATGATGGTACCAGAAAAAAATACTGATAGTAAACTCTGACACAGCTATCGACACCAAGGCATACAGCCCTGACAACAATGTCACAGACTTGGTTATTGAAAATGAGCCCTGTAAAACCTCTGAGCTCTGATACCAGCAACCTCTGAAGTGTCACAAGGAGAAGAGACTGAAAGGAAAGCTTTATTAATCTCCAGCCTGGGAAACACAGCTGAGGCACCAGTGTTCTCAAAACAACTAAGTGGTAAGCATAGAGCCTACCTTCCCAGTCAATAGGTCCTCTGCAAACCTGAAAAGGTCGGGATGACAGGAAGGGTAAAGCTTAGGATGAAGTGAACCTAAAACAGACTTCTTTACAAGCAAAATGTTTCAAAACTCGTCAAATTTTGACTCAAACAACTGCACAACTAAAGACTTTCCACTCAGTAACGTGTAAATTGTGCATCGTCATTCTATTGACAAATACCAATATCCTGAAAGAATGGAAGGCTGTAGTGGTTACTTAGGAGTTTTACAGCGATTCATATTTTTCGGTTGCTTTGTGTTCACAGATTTCAGCAACAAGTACTTTGGCATGAACATACATGATCCCATTTCTTCTTTTGCCAAAAATCAATTCTCAAATGTGAATAGCCTTAACTAGTTCTTCCCACTTATGAGGGGAGTAAAATTTGACTCCAAAATTGCCAGTTTAAACGGATTATATTGCTTACAGGAAGGGTGAAAACAGCAACTGCACCTTTACTGCAGCAGGACTTTATTTCTGCAGGTAAACTTCTTGAATAAGAAATTCATTTTAGTAACTGCCAAAAGCCAACCAAAAAATAAGGAATAAAATGTTATACTTTATAGTATAATAAAGAGATCGTATGTAATCATATTTCTTAGGCATCAAAGGATAGATGGGCCCAAAAGAGGGAAAAGTGTGTGTGTGGGGGAGGTTGGCCTACAAGTTTGAAAACCGTAGCTGGAAGAGTTACAAATGTATGTGATAAAAAAGCAGTTTGCTTACTGAATTGACACAATTTGTTAAAATTGCAAAAAATAACCTAGAGCCATTTAAAACATTCAAAGTGGAGTGTTACAGCACAGACCAAGACAGGAATGGCACTGAAATGCATTATGGGAACAGGAGAAGGGACTGTAGAATGTGAACAGTTTCCTTAACAAGCTGAGGAAGTCTACAAGTTCATAAACCTTAGTCCTGTTGATATCACTTATCAATCACAAGATGTTAGGTGTATTTACTAAAATGCATTTCTATACAGTTCAATCAATCAAGTTTTATATGTACTGCATTCAATAGGATTATACAAACAGAATAAAAACTGTAATCACAATATTCATACCTTCTAAAAAGTTCTTTTCTCTGTTCCATTGTCCAGGGTCTTCCATAGAAACCTATTAAAACAAAACGAACATTTAAAAAAATGAACGACGTGCATATTTTATCATTTAAAATTAGTAGAATAAAATGTTTCAAATAAGGGAAGACATATGAAAGTTGACATTAACATGCACACACATTAAGTTATGAGTTCTTACAGTTGTGTGACACTGTACAGGAAAAAATATATAAAAACAAGACTACTGCTACAAGAATTTTTACAAGACTGGAAAGTTCCACTTGACCAGACGTCGTCTTCTATCACATCATTCCAGCACAGACCATCCCCAGGTTGTGTGGCTGCAATCTTGTACAGTGGCATTAAAAGTCAGCCTTCTCAGTAAAACAGAGCAACCCACAAATGCTCAAGTACCCATGCCAAGACAGACTGCAACAGCGAAAGCTTTTACAGCTCATTAAAAAAGTCATTACAATAAAAGGTGCAGTAGCAACACTTGACATGGGCATGTCTGTGCATGTGTGGAACGTCCATACATGACAACCATAACTACTTACATGTTTCTGACCCACTTTATCAGTTCAAGGCAAAAATCACAGACCGTTTTAGGTATAATGGAGGTTTTCATTCTCAAAGGGCAACTTTTCTTGGGACTTCCAAGATGGCAGCACACTGACCAACAGCTTAACTTCAGCAATGAATGAAAAAAAAGAAAATAGATATGCGCTATTAAGTCTGACAGTTTTAGTAAAATTCAGTTACTAGTTAGTAAGTACACTGCCTGGATGCTAGTAAATAAACAGAGAGCCTGAAGGAAAACTGGAAAAGATTAACAGAAAACAATGACTGGGAAGAATACTGCAGATGTTCAGCAAAAGCAGTTCAAGCAACAACTTTGCTGTAAGAGATGGCTTCCTGCAATTTAGGAGGGGAAAAAATAAATGTGCTCAGAAACTATTAAAATAAATGAAACAATGAAGGAGTATATCAACTCAAACAACAAAATAGAAAAACTGGAAAAAGCTTTAAACCGGCATTTAGATGAACTGATAAAACTGTAAAAATAAATAAAGAAATGGCTAGCAGAGTATGAGACTACTCAAAAAGAGTAATTTAAAACAGCAGAGTTAGAAGATAGAACACAAATAAAAACTAAAAAAAAATTCTGCTATACCAGAGAAACTGTAAGGAACAGACTATTAATTATGAGAAAGCAAAAATAAGCAAATTGAGTGGTATTCATTTAACTGAAAGGGCAAGTTGTGAATGCACCACACCAGGCCATGAGAAAGCAGCCAAGACCTGTATGAGTAAAGATGCAATCATACCAGCAGAAAGAGCCAATCCTGACAAAACTGTGGCAGAAGGGCAAAGTATTAAATACTGGAGACAGTAGTGTGTTTGGAAAATGATTATTCACTGTACACTAGGCAAAAGCAAATTTATCCCAGCAATCATGGAATGTTGAGAGGCAAGTACGAGATGCAAGCTGCTGTACCCAGCTGTCAACAGAATGTTTTCCTGGAGGATCAATGTAATTTTTTGATGCATAACAAGTTAGAGGAAATACAAAAGTCTTTCCAACAAAAGGTGAGCCATCAAGCAGAAGGGGACTATTATCAGAAGAATGAAAAGCAAAGCCCATACAGAGACCATTAGTGAAACATGTTCTTCCAATGTTCCAAAGGAAATGCTTGACAGGGGGAAAAATACAGGAGTTGACTAGAGGAATCTGTAGTACCTTGGACCTAAACTGGATTCTGAAGTACAGTTTTGTACCTACCATAAATGTAGATGTTCGAGTGTATACACTGCTGCAGTCATTACACTTGGGTTATCCTGCCGTCAGGCTGTCCCGCAGTCGGCCAGACTTCCAAAGTCTTGGTCCGGCATAGGTTGCT
This sequence comes from Protopterus annectens, assembly GCF_019279795.1. Taxonomy (NCBI): domain Eukaryota; kingdom Metazoa; phylum Chordata; order Ceratodontiformes; family Protopteridae; genus Protopterus; species Protopterus annectens. Next base: position 501,225,967 of record NC_056748.1, read on the forward strand.
GTCACTTCTTCCCTGATGTCAGTGCGCCAGAGGTATAGACCCAGCCACCCAACCTCAGCTTTGGGATTCTACCCAAGTGTAATAACTGCAGTACTGAAACACGATGAACTTAGTACAGTTTTGTACCTACCATAAATGCAGATGCTCGAGTGTATTCACTGCTGCAGTCCAGGTTACCCACCCTCCATCCCCTCTTTTTTATCTGGGACCTACCTATACCTTTCTACCCTATACAACCTATGTGGTGTATTTGCTTGTAACTGAAGGTATTGTGTTTATTTTTTATGTATGCTTTATTAAAA
>NC_056748.1:501226768-501254268 GCF_019279795.1 Protopterus annectens
ATATATGCTATTTCTGCTTTTCTAGGTATTGCTGTCATGGCTTGGTGGTTTAGTTCCTTGACTCTAGTGCATGGTATCCTGTGTTCGAATCTGGCAATTGCTTTTTGCTTTTCCTGACAGAAATGAGTTGAAGACCTGTCAATCAAACATGCCAAAAGCACTTTTAAGCACTTTAAACCTGGTCTGCGCTCGTTTGCCGGAGGTAACGCATGCGCACTGGCAGTTAGCTTGTGGGAGCGGCGCAAAGCGGTGTGCGCTGGGATAAATCTGAATTGGCTAGTGACACACACGTTGAGCTAATTGCACACAGTTTCAGCCTGTTTATCCGCTGCTTGGCAACGGGCACGCAGTTTGCAGCTTTTTAAACACTACTCGGCTACGGGCACTCTGCCTCACGGCAGCTTAGCTATCAGTACATTTCTGACTATTTTTATTCTTATGTTACTTCAAAATATATGCTCTGTTTCATTCCATTTTACAAAAGGGAATACATTTACATTTGTACAATACTGTCTGGGGGCTTTTTAGTGCTTATTTACAAAAATAAAAAAAAAGGTTGTTGTAGGGGCTCGAACCCTGCTTGCCTACACATAGGGCGGGTACTCTACCACTAAGTTATTATTTCTTGGCTTACTTTGCATATTTAGTTCTTATATCCTTTTCCCCTGACTGCTAACTGTGATTGCGCTAGTAGCACACCAGCACACAGTAGCAAACATTTACGGGTTTAACAAAAAAAAGGTTTTCATTTACTTTTATGACATCTCTTCACTTTATACACTGATGGCCAGTCGGGGCATGTGTTGTATAGTGTGTTTATTCACATTTTCATGGCCTTTCTCGTGGCTGTTTACTTTCAGCCATTATAGTTTTCCGGGGGCGTGTCCACTTGCAGATCTTAGCCTACAGACACGCCCCCTACTCTCTTACACGGACCGTGTAAGAGTTACTGGTGTGATTCAGCATGCCTCATGCACCTCATGCATATGCATGACATGCTGACATCACACAGTTTAACTGCAGCCTCCGTGTAAGAGTTATAACTCTTACACGGAGGCTTCCTGAATCTGGCCCACTGTTTTAAGGGAAAAATGTGTTACTAGTAGTATTTTTGTTCTAATCTTTGCTGGTAAATATTTTTGCTATCTTTTTAAATAAAAAGACATAGGTATACATTCTCATTAATATCAAACATAGGTGACTACCTTAAAATGGTGCACTAGGATTTAAGTCTGTTATAAACCATTCTGTAAAAATATATATTTTCTGTTCAAGAATGCTGTCACTTACAAAGCAATAACGTATGTTAAAAAAGGCAAATTACTTTTTTTGATATTTTCTTTTTCATGGAAACTGTAACCAAACTGGTGAAGCTTGGGGCCATGATACTGCTTATTTTTGAGTAAAAAAATATTGATGAACACAAAGAGGCCATTAGTGGTATTTCTAAGCATTCAGAAATTCCACATAACTCGGGGGCGGAGCCTAATGGCTAACTGAAAGCAGCTTGATTTTGAGCTCTTCATACCCATACTAGAAAATACAGGATAAACTAAATATATTTAAAAAAATTTGGGTAAATATTGAAGATGAAGTAATTTATAACAAAGCTACCAATTTTGAAGAAAAAATTCTGAAATTTTCCTGTCAAATACTACAGAGGACATTCCAAACTGTTTGAAGATGAGTAACTCCAAGAATTCACATTCAGACTCTATTATAAAAAAAGAGATGCAACAAATATCTGCTACTTTGCTGGACTTATCGTTAAAAATGGACAGATTTACTGAAAATCTAGAAAGTCTTAAGGATAACTGCCAAAAACAAACAGAACTTTTTAAAGAAATCTTACAACAGCAACAAATAAAAATATCAGACATTGAGACTTCCTTAAGTGATGTTGATGGGAGGTTAAAAGAAGATGAACTACATACTCAATTTCTGCTACAACAGAACACTTGGTTAATAAATAAAGTAGATGATATAGAGAATAAAGAAAGAAGAACAAATATAAGGATTGTTGGTCTTCCAGAGAAATCCGAAGGTGACGACATTATCTCATTCTTGAACTCTTGGTTTCCTGAAGTTCTTGGACTAAAAGAAAGCTTATCTTATGGGATAGAAAGAGCACACATAGCTATTGGTAAGACACTTTCTATTTCTTCTAAATCAGCTCCAAGATCCATAATAGTTAAATTTCTTTCTTTTATGGACAAAGAGCTTATACTGAGATCTGCATGGAGGAAAAGTCCTGTTATGTATAAACAGTCATTATTAAGATTTGATAATGATTATTCAACAAGAGTTCTGGATATAAGGAAGAAAACATGGCCATTAGTAAAACTTTTAAAACAACATAAAATCAAGGCGCAGCTCTCTTATCCAGCCAAAATAAGAATCCAATATAACAATGACATGGGAACATTCAACAGCATAGAGGAAGCCACATCTTTCATAAAGAATAATAACATAATTCCACTACCTGAAGAAATGGACTGGATAAATTCATCTTCTTTAAAAAGGGCTCCAGGAAAAAATATCTGGTCGGAGGCAAGAGAAAAAAAGAAACAAAAGACTGACAAAAAGAACTCTGATGATACTATTTCTCTCAAAGTATCAACTAAGGTATGATTATAATATATTAAACTAAACTCTTTATTACACTAGTATAAAGCAGTTTTTTTCTTTTCTTTCTTAGTTGTTTAGTTTAATATAATACTTAAATTTTAGTACTAATTAATAATTTACTAAAGCCCTGAAGCATATATTTATTTTTTGAATACTTGAAAACAATAACCAATGAAGTTTACTAGGCATTTTTTTTTTGTCACATAAGCTTTTAATATAAACTGTCTTTTTAAATGGTTTTCTCTATACAACTACTTAGTTGATAAATTAAGGCGCTATCAATGCCTGAATAAATATTATCATTTTTAGTAATTACATTTATGTTATTTAAAAATGCACATTTAAAATTCATTGATTTAATTTGATGTAGAGTATAGTGATAAAAAAGTTATACAATAGAATCACTCATGAACATTTTAGATGTATTCAGTATATTACTGTATTATTTGAAAGTAAATAAGCATTCACAAGCCTTCTGCCCAGTTATTTTTAGTTTTCTTATCTGAAAAGTTGTTCACCGCTTCATACATAGCACGCGATATATTTAACCGTATATAGATGTAATTTAAGTTACTGGCCAGAAGATGGTGTGTAAATACACACTAATGCAGAGTTTTCCTCTTTAACACTGCTGTTTCTTCTCTATACAAGTATTTGGTTACTAGAATAGTGCGCTATCATTGCCTGAATAAATATTGTTGCTCTTGGTAAATGCATCTATGTTGCTTAGAGGTACACATTTAGAATTTGTTAATTTGAATTAATGTAAAGTATATTGATGAAAATGTTATAAAATGGAACCACTTGTGAACATTTTGGGATGTATCCAGAACATTATTGTATTATCTGAGGGTGGACAGTATCCATGAGCCTTCTGCTCGGCTTTTTCAGTTTTTTTGTCTGAAAAGTTGTTCACCGTTCACATTCATAAGCACGCGATACATCCTAGCGTGTTTAGATGTAATTTAAGTTACTGGCCACAAGATGGTGCGTAGACACCCACTATCACCGAGTTCTTTTCCTTAACACTGCTGTTTTGATTACAGTAAAGGAAGCGTTTGCTTCAATTATTTTCACGTTTCATAAATATTCTTTCGTATTTTATTAAAAATTTTATGGTTTACTATCAAACTCAGCTAATATCTCATGCAAGCATAGCGCTAGATCTGCTTTGAAGAAAGTGCTATTATAACAAGAAAGATAGTGAATCATTTAAATACTATTGTGCCTTAGTGGGTGAGTGTCTGGTAAAAATATAATACATGTGCTCTGTGAACACATCTAACTGACACTGTATTAGATAAGTTACTTATAGTTATTAAGTTATATAGAAATGGAAGAAGAGGGAAGGAAAAGGGAAGGGAAAGAAAAAGAAAAAAAAAAAAAGATCCTGAGTGTCAGCTTACTGGGAATTATACATTCATTTATCTAAAGATTGCTTTATCATGCTTGTTATTGTATAAAAGAAGCACTATACGTAAAATGATTATTATAAATGATTAGTTATGGGACAAGAGTGCTATCGCACCATTATTAAGGTAGATTTCTCTTGCAAGTATAATTCTAATTTTGACCTTTTTCTTTTTTGTTTTATAGTTTAACGTATAAGATGAGACCTTTTACTAGTTACCAGACGCTCACTACATTTATGATAAGCAGAAGGCAATTTCTGATACGTGTGATCTTTAACTTGAACTTAATAGAGAAAATCTTATGAATAATAACTTACTAATAACAGAACTACAAAAAGGTCACATATAAGTAATTTAAGAGTGAAACCTCTTACACATTTTATTAATTTTAGATTGTGGAATTATCAGAGTTATAAAACTGACATTAACTGAAGAATGAGAAAATGCTTTTATGCAAAGCATTATAAATGTTGCTTTAATTCTAACTGTTATTATATTAAATCTTATAAATGAATATTATTATCTAAGTATTTTAATTGGTTTCGATAAGTGGTTAGCTATATATTAATTAACTTTACTATGCTGATGTAATACCTTATATAGATCTAAAAATATGTAAAAAAATCCTTTTTATTTTAAACAGTATCTATCTATCATACTCACTTTACTTCTTTTTATTATTAATAACAATGTTAAATGTCACTAATGAACATTAATGACCTGACATTTGCTAATATATTATCTACAATTGGTAATTTGCAAAAATTTCATAATATTAATGAAAAATGAACATCTAATATATTGTTAAAGTAATTAACAAATGTCTTATTTAAAATTGTTTGCAATTGGAAATAATATCTCATTTTAGAATCTAATTTGTAATGAACAAAACTTTACAGACTAGACATATATGTTATTTACATAATAAGTGCATCATGTTCTCTGGTTTTAGTTTTCTTTTATTTCTTAATGAGGAGCTCAATTTAAAGCAACATTTCCTCATTAATGCAACTATTATTATTGAGGGTAAATCCGTTTGAACTTTTAAGTCCAAACAGATTGGAGGTGCTAGACACTTCATGTTTGGGATTTAGAATGGCAAAATCATTAATTGTTTATTCAAAATATGTTAACGCAATGTTTTTCAACTTTTTCATTTTCCAGTGGTCCAATTTGAAACTTTTTTTAAACCTAAATAGAAATAAATATATTCATTTCAAAATAACTTCTAAAAGAAAGGATAAATCTAACACTCAAAACACATTAATTTCCAAGGTAAAACAAAATTTCAAGAACAAACAATCCAAAAGTACAAATAAATACTTATAAAATGACAGACACAACTTTATTATCTATAAATATTAATGGTTTAAATAATCCTATAAAAAGGTTGAATTTTCTAAGATATTTGAAATTACAAAAAGCACAAATCATATTTATACAAGAATCTCATTTTAAAATAGATGATAATTTCACATGGAAACCTAGTGACTATCTAATTCTTTCTCACTCCCTATACAAAAAAAAAAAAAAAAAACAAGAGGGGTTATAATTTTATGGAAAAGAAGTGTAGTTATTCCACAGATCATTTACAAACACGAAGATAAAGAAGGGTTAATATCAATTGTAATAATAAAATATCAAAATAGAATTTGGACTTTAATAAATATTTACTGGGTTCCTGGAATAGGATTGTCTACGGTTAAAAAACACATAGAATTAATTAACAAAGTAAACAAAGGTATGATAATAATGGGGGGAGATTTCATTTGTATTCTAGATAACTTTGAAACAACTAATAAAAGAAAGTTACATCCCACATCCGTAAGTAAATATTTCAAGAGATGGTTAGAAAGCTTAAATCTGATAGATACATTTAATTTTAAAGATTCTAACTCATTAAGTTATACACATAGTGATTATCGCTTTAATACTAAAACAAGAATAGATAAAATATTTGTCTCCTCTGATTTAAACAGTAGGATAACAAAATTGTCTATTATTCCATGTCCTCCCTCAGACCATAATGCCTTAATTCTTAAAGTACAAATTGATTTCAAAAGACTAAACATTGTAACTAGAATACCAGCTTACATCCTTAAATTAAAAGAGTTTAAACCTTGGCTAGATTCAGAAATCAAATATTTCTTAGAAACAAATTCTATTAAAGATACAAATAATATAATAACTTGGGATACACTTAAGGCTTTTTTGTATGGCAAGATTATAGGATGGTTTAAAAATAAAACAAAGGAATGGGAATCTGAATTACACAACATACAAAAACGAATAACAGAAATAAATACAAGTTCTTATGATGTAGTAGATTCTCAGGAAAAAAAAAGAAATTATAGATTTAAATAAAAAATACAATTAATTCCTCAATCATAAAACAAATATAGCTTTGGAAAAACTAAAATTTGCCTCAATTTCAACTTCTCCAAAACACTTACATAATCTAGCAATGAGAATTAAAAAGCAGAACTTAGAAAATAACATCATAAATATAATACATGAAGGAAAAGGGAAAAAAAAGGTCTCTGATGTGAATGATATTCTTGAAGCTTTTAAGTTCTTTTATGCTAAGCATTATGGAAATAATGATAATAATATTTCATTTTCAGATCTGAAATTTAATAATTCCTTAATAAAAAAACTACCTGACCAATTAAAAGTAGAAATGGACAAGCATATCTCCATAAAAGAAATAAAATATATAATTAAAGTAAGTAAAAACAACAAATCACCAGGAATGGATGGAATAATAATGTAATTATATAAAATTCTTCCAAATTCAGCAATTTCTCTACTTCATAACATGCTAAATGATATTCAAACTCAAATTATTACTCCACCATCTTGGAAATATTCACTAGTTACCCCTATAAAAAAGATAAAAACGATCCATCCCAATGTAGCTCATATAGACCTATCTTTCTGCTTAATAATGATTATAAAATCTTTATGTCTATCTTAGTAAATAAAATTAAGAAATCCCTGACTCAAGTCATAAATGAAGACCAAACAGGCTTTATATTTGGAAGACACACATATGACAATATTCAGAGAATTTTAACCATTATAGAAACTTTGAACAGAGATAATTCAGAAGCTCTTATAATCACATTAGATATAGAGAAAGCATTTGATTCGGTAAACTGGAAATATCTATTTAAAATCTTGGAACTTTTTGAATTCCCATTAAACTTTATAAATTTAATAAAGAATATATATATAAAGATAACCTGGCTTATGTAAAATTAGGCCCATTTACCTCGGAAGCTTTTAAAATAACTAAAGGCTCTAAGCAAGGTTGCCCTATGTCTCCCATACTGTTTGCCCTGGCGATAGAATTATTTGCGTCTCCAATACGAAGTGATCTAAAAATAGAAGGAATTAACTTTTACAATAAATTTAATTCTAAAATCATGTTATTTGCTGACGATATATTGCTGACTTTGAAACCAAATGAAGAGTTCATACAAGAATTAGAGAAACAAGTAGAATATTTTTTTTCTATTTCAGGTCTTTGTTTCAATAAATCCAAATCAAAACATATACTTCTAAATAAAATAGATGACTTACATCTGAATAAATATCAAATAATTGGAGAAAAGGTTTCTTCACTAGAATATCTAGGAATTCTTATATCTGAGAACATAGATACTACCATGACTTTAAATTATAATAAAATCCAAAATTTAATTCAAAAACAAGTTAATAGCTGGAATAAATTAATGTTAAAATTGGAAGATAGGTTACAGTTAATAAAAATGATATTACTACCACAAATAAACTATATAGCATTAGCAATCCCTATTTTACCAGATAAAAAAGTTATAAAAACAATACAGAAACTTTTAATGGATTTTCTTTGGTATCCAAAAAAGAATAGAATTGCTTTCTCACATCATATTAGACCCTGGGACTTGGGAGGAATTAAATTTCCAGACATAGAAAGGTATATTAAAGCTTCCATCTTTAAATTTATACTAAATTGGGTAAATCCAAATTATTCATCTGCATGGAAAATTTTACATATAACTTTTTTCTTAAATGAAAACAAAATATTAAAAAATATGGATTTGGAGAATTATAATAACATATTTTGGCATGTACTATGTAATAACTTACAAAATAAAACAACAAAGCCCACGAATTTATCATATTTGAATAATATTTATAACCTATTTAGAAAATTTATAATTACAAATCCAGACATAAAATTATGGTTCGAACTCTTAATACCATTTAAAACATCAAAGAATTTTAAAGAAAAAATCCAAGAAAAAATACTCATTAATTGGGAATCCAATAACTTTATTTACTGGTTTCAATGTTTGAATAATCACAGTACTTTAACCACCCAACAAGTAATAAATGAGTTTAGTATATTTGAAATAGACAGAATAGAACTCCAAAAAATATTACAATATGCAAGTGATTTATGTAGAATTATTAATGATTCAAACTTTAATACTATACCTAAATTCATAAAATATATGCAAGAATTGATTTATGGAAATCATAATAAGCTAGTTTCTATATCTAAATTATACAACATTTTAATAGTGTATAAAACCAAAATAGGTCAAAATGTTGTGAACACTTTAACAAAGGGCTTGACAATAAATCTATCGCCTGAAGGTATAAATAACCTTTTGTTATCAGTTAAGCTAACCTCAAACTTTCAGATATGGAAAATCTTCACATGGAAATTTTTACATAGAGCCTTTTATACACCATATAAAATAGCCAAATTTGACCCTATCCAAAAGCCCATATGCTGGAGGTGTACTTTAAACTGCGAAGCAGATTGGATACATATGTTTTATGATTGCATTAAAAAATTCTGGGAAGATATTAATAGATTTCTTCAAGCCATTTATAATGACAAATTTGTTCTAACAAAATCTTTAATTTTTCTGAATGTAGATGACTCAGTAACTATGAATAAAAGTGATCAATATCTTCTATGGTCTATTCTGGCTGTAGCCAAAAAATGTATAACAAGAAAATGGAAATCCACAGTCCCTCCAAGTTATGAAGACTTCATATCTCTATTAAAGGAATCTGCACAAAAAGAAATAAAAGTCAAAGAAGAAAGAATTTTTCCCAGACGTTGGACAGACAATCCTTGGAATAAAATCTTAATACTTATAGACACATTACAAAAGGATATAATTTCTTCTACATGAAATTGAAATGTCATAAACTAAGATGGACTTATGTGAATATATGCCAGTAAAGGTTATATTTGTTCTATGGGATTATTCCTCTTTATAACTTTGTTAGTTAATCCTTTTCATTGGACCACCTGTAAATATTGTACATATTGTTATAACTATTTTCTTTTATTTTGAATTGTAATTTAAATTTACTGTATCATAATTTGTTTACAAACAAAAAAAAATAAAAAAAAAGTGAAGTAAAAAAAAAAGAAATTCCACATAACTCAAACACATTTGCCATCTCATTGTAGCATATTACTAAACCATTAAGTACATAAGGGATATGGAATTATAAAGTAATTTTATTTATTTATTTATTTAACATTTGTTTACCGGGAATGTTTGACTTGGAACGAGACAATTTTCAGCGGAGGCCTGTGGAGAAACGCTCCAGACTCATGTCTTTGTAAATGCAGAACTATCATTGCAAAAATCTTGTTCATTTATTTGTATTTTTTAATTTTTTTAATAAAATACATACAATCTAGGATAAAAGGAACATCTCTTTCAGTTACTCTTTGCTTAAGGTGTATTGAAAGAAGTTCCAGCTTCACATACTCTACGGCCAGTACTGGTCACAGGGGGAATTGCTTACATTATTTTTGTGAATTTCTTATATCCCAAAGATAAGTCCTAACCTTTACTTTAATATTTTGAGGTAGTTTGCTAAGTTGTGGTAACTCCAACCATTGCTGGATGTTGGCATTGCCATTCCCCTTTTTTTCCAGTTTTTACATTGGGTTGGGATGTTACATCATTCATAATCAGTGTGACCGAATCACCTAGAGCCAGTTTTTACATTGCTGAGTGGCTAGCCCTGATGTGGATTGCTTTTTCAATATCAAATCATCCTGAGACACCTTTTTATAAGAAGTTAGTTAGATTTAGCATTTTATTGCCCTACTCTGCTTTGTAAAGAAGCACAAGGCCTCTACATTTACTTAATTTGATAATGTACATAAAAGTGTCTTTCTGAAGATTTAAAGACATTTGTAATTGGTTTACATTTAAAAGTTCATAGGTGTGTACTAGGCTAATGGCCCTAGGGCCTTTACAAGCCTAGCCATAGGATTACCCTGGCATCGTGCCACCTGACTTTAGTTCCCAGTGCCTCTGTTGAGTAGAGCCACTGGAGTTATCCCCGGGGTGAATTTTCTATTTCCCATCCACTCATCAAGATTTCTCTTGAAGAGGATCAGCAAGGTGCTCTGCTTGACATGTATGGGAAGTCTATTCCATAGCATGGGCAGTCTCTGGGTTAAGAACCTGTCCCTCCAGTATGTTCTGTTGATTGTGGTAATGAGCTTGAGGTCTCTGGAGTGTGTGGTACAGATGGATTGGGATTTCTTTAGATGTAGCATTTCTAACAGAGCTGGGTCAGACATGGCTTTGTAAGTCAAACAGAGATCGCCTCTATTTAGGCGATATGAGACAGAGAATAGTTGGAGTTTTTTAAGTCTGTCCATATAGGACAAGTGTTTAAGGCCTAGGATCCTCTTTGTGAGGTATTTATGCAGCCTCTCCAGTTGTTGCAGGTGTCTAGTGAGGTACATGCCAAATGGGGCATTGTAATCGATGACTGGCCTAATGAGGGAAGAGTAGAGGCAGACAATGACCTCTTTCTTCCTGGATACAAAACCCTTAGTAATGAAATGTGCTACATAGAAAGACTTTCTGACCACAGTGGCAATGTGATGATCAAAAGAGAGGTTGCTGGCAACCTGTGTTCCCAGATCTCTTATAATGCCTTCTGCATTCAGTGGACTACCATCAATGTGGTAATTCATGGGAACTGGGTTTTTCCCAAAGGGGATAACAACACATTTTTTGGCATTGAGCTTAAGGCCATGGTTCTGACACCAATTGGTCTCAGTGAGGCCATTCTGTAGGATGTCGACATCACTTGAGGAGCTAATAATAGCTCCCAACTTGCAATAATTTGCAAACCTTGTCAGCCAGAGTCCCTTCATGTTGGTTTGGACTTCAGAGAAGTAGACAAGAAACAGGAGATGACCCAGGACAGAACTCTGTGGGACTCCACTCGTGACTAGTCGGCACTGTGGGTTCTATCTGTGAGCCAGTTTGCAATGCACCTATTGATATAGGGGTTGATGCCTAGCTTAGTGAGTTTTTCTATGATTCCTGAGTGGGGAATGGTATCAAAGGCCTTGGCCAGATCAAGGTGAGGTGCCAGTTCACTCTGTAGTTCATGCAGAACACAGCCAGGGATATTGTCAGGTCCCATAGAAGCTGTATTCTTGGCCTCGGACAGTGCTGTTTTAACCTGTGCAGCAGTAATACTGACAATCTACTGGTATTGTGATTGGTCCTTTGGGGGGGAGAGTGGTAAAGTTGGCACTGAATCTGTCAGCCAGTATATTGGCAATATCTGTCAGCTTGGTATAGGAAGTAACATTGTGCAGTAGCTCAGAGCAAATCTGGGTATTGCCGTGGAGATTCTTTACATAACTATACAAGGCCCTGTGACTGTCTTTACTGTCTGCTGCAATTCTGTTTTCATAGCTAGCTTTAGAGGATTTGATAAGGGATCTCAACTTTTTGTTGAGGCTGATAAGGGAGTTTTTCCAGTCTTGGGACTTCACCTTATTCTGCATCAGTTTCCTCCTTCTGTTGTAGAGTTTGTTTATGGCAGGGGACCACCAGATTGGCTTCCTGTTTTTGGAGGAGAGCGTCTTGGTTCTATTGGGAATGGCGAGATCCATGCATTTGTGTACGTATCCGTACAGTGCATTGGTGTATGATTCAGCAGTCATGCAACTATTTCCCATTTGCATGGGTGCCGTGAAGTTAGCCACCTCTGTTTTTAGGAGCTCAAAGTTAGGTTTGGAGAAGTTTTTCATGGTGGTTACCTTTGTGGGGGGGGGGGGATTTCCAAGGTGATTAGTTTGTGGTCGGATCTAACCAGGGAGGAGCTGACTATTGGTGTAGAGCAATGGTCACCCATGTTAGTAATGACCAGGTCAAGGATGTTGCTACCTCTAGTGGGGGTAAGAATGAGCTGGTTAAAGGCAATGGAATTAATGACCTCCAGGAAAAGTTGGGCAAGTGTATTGGTACATAAATAAAAAAAGATTTCTGAAAGGGATTAAATAACAGACTTCTAATATTCTGCTGACACAGTTTTTCAAGCAGTAAAATGGTATGTAAAAGAAGTGTTGTAACTATCTGTTTTTAAAGATGTATGCATTACAAATACACTAATATTGTGTAAATAGTAGTAGTAGATTCAGTTATCTTATAAAAGGTTTTAGAGATGAAATAGTATCTACTAAGTCTGTTCTACATGTGGCAACAGACCCATAACCTTTTGCAATATTTCTGTATCAGTTTTAGAGAAACAGGAAGAAAGGTTGAACATTTTGAAAGGATAAGTAACTGTTTTACATATATTACTAGTTGCTTCTAGCTGAACTCCCATATTGATCAATACTTTTACTACTGAGTCTGTGAATTGAACTGCATCTCAGCTTACTTTTAATCTCATTTCCATTTAGACTGCTCTCTCCTGCAGTATTCATCTTAATGTGTCTCTGCATTTTTGGCTGCATCTCTGTCCAGGCTGGGTTTCTGTTAATTTGGTCCAGACGCTGAAAGATGCTGAAATGCTACAGATTGGTAGCCTATGATTTTTGGTGTCTTCTGTTTTGTTTCCATAAGTGCTATTTGGACCTAAATAAAAGTTTCCAGATTTCTTTAGTTGCTCATAGTCATGTCTATCTATCTGTCTACATTTGTATATATATTTCTATATATATATATATATATATATATATATATATATATATATGTGTGTGTGTGTGTGTGTGTGTGTGTGTGTGTCTATATCTTTATATGTTCATGTATCTGCCTGTCTGTCAGTCTGTCTAAAGGCACACACATGTATATAAATCTATATATGAATATAGATATAGATATAAATAAAGATATATAGTATTACATATATAGAAAGAGAGAGAAGGACAGAGAGTAGACTAAGCAAATAAAGTGAGTTGCTTCTTTTGTAATGCTTAACAAAAGAATTGCCTTTTCTTGGTGTGTTACTATTTCGGTTGTATTTCCAGTGGCATTAAGTTCATGCAGTTTCTATTAATTAGCAATATCAGCACTTACTCTTATAAACTTCATTCTTTATGCAGTGGTTGAGCACAAACACATAAAATGTTGGTGCCGTGGGGGGGGGGGGGTCACAATTAATGCTTCCTGATAACATTATTGAATCACAGGATACCTGCAGTTGGTTTGATAAGTTTTCTGTGAAACTGCAGTTGTGAAATCTGTTTTGTTGACTTTCGTTTTTGTTGAGATTGTTGTATTTTTACCATCAGATTGCAGAGCAGTGATTTTAAGAAAGCTTTTTTTAAGCCCCCACATTTGTGTTATCTCAGCATTAATATGTTTGGAGATGCAGAGGTGGAAGTGTAGCACAATTTGCTATCATGCAAAAATGCTATTTTTATGGTTTTATTTGTATTTAATACTTTGGGGTTCTTATGGTTTACTTTCATCAAAATGTTAAAATGCATGCTAAGGAAAGTTTTGTCAGCAGTGAGATAAACACTTGTTATCACACATAATTGCACTATTACAGTATGCAACCATGCTAAGTACAGTTGTATATTCTACACTGTTAGCAAAATATGTTGTTGCTGATTTATGGACACAGAACATTAAGTCACAGTGGTATTTCCCATACCTAATGGTATTATACATCGTTTTGGTAGTGTACTGTGTAGCACTTGAAGCTTTACTCTTCAGATTTCCTGTGAAAATGGACTTGGAATAATAGGGTTATCTGGGTCAGCAATAACTAACTAAATAAATAAATAAATACAGCATTGCATTTCGTATAGATGTATAATAGTTTTCAAAATATTCCAGATCTTTCTGGCTTTGTGCATGTGAACCATTTGAGTGACTGGGATGATGAAATAAACTCGGAAAGTGGCAGAGGAGTTCATTTCTGCATATGTAGTTTACTTATTCTCTTTGTTAAAGCAATCATTTTTATTATATGCTTTAAATGTAATGTAAAAATTAAGAGCTCAGTTCCAAAAGACTTGCCCTGGGATTCAGCAAACTTCCGTGCAAGAATAGCTCATTCTTGCATGGAAGGGACCATTCCCGTGCAGCATGTCAGTGCGCCATGCATATTCTTGAAAGTGCACTGCCATGCTCGAATACGGACATGGTTCTGTGTAGGAGCACAGGGGGTGTGTCTGAGAGCAGTGCTCTCACAATACACATGCCTCCTGCACTCCATAATTGCTGTACGGCAATGTAAAGTGAGCAAGACTCACTGGGCAGGACAAATGTGAACTACTGCTCTCACAAACTTTATAAAGTCAATAGGAAGACAGGCATCACATTAGCATGAATTTTCCAGAGTATGAAGTGTAAAACCCAGATATCTGTCATTATTTCCCAACTGCAGTCTTTAATACTTCGCCACTAATCTGCCAGAAAGCCACAACTGTATGAAAAATGGACCAAAAATATAAGGCAAATATCTGGACATTCTGTGAAAATCTGTACAGTTGAGAGGTATGGCAGACACTGTTAGTGTATGTGGAGCATACCTCTCAAATGCAAAATCTGTCATGTCATCACTGTTTGAAATGCACATCCCCCCCACAGATAATGTTGCAGAAAGCAATGTGCATACCCTTACACTAAAAATTAAAACACATCTTTTTAATTTTTTATTTAAAGTCCGCAATAAAGGTTAAGCATAGTTGAGCGGGTGTGCGCATTGCACAGCTCTGATCAGCCTAGCTTACATATCATAAGGAGCTAAATAGGAACATACTTCAAAAATTAGCAATGTGGAAATAGTGAAGTGGTTAAGAGTGTTCGCTTTGCAAATAGTTGTTCCTGATTCGATCCCCACTAAAGCCAATTAGCATTTTACATGTGAAAGCAGTACATCATTTTTTTTATAATTAGGTAGTAAATAACGTATATTTGTTAACCAGAGTAGTGTAGTAGGTCCAGATGTGAGGTGTCAGTGTAATAAAGTTGTGAAACCCCCATATAAACATAAGTGTCCCATACAGTATAGTCACACAAGAATACATGTAATGAAAGCACATAGGGGAATGTCAGGGAAGGTAAACAAAATTATAATATGCCAGGAATGACGAATCAATCCCATACAGCTGAAAGTCTATAAAATAAAACTTAAGCAATGCTAAACATTTCACAGCTATGCTTACCGGGTTTAAGCATTGCTTAAATATGATTGATAAGCAATGAGTAGCCCAGCTAAGTGGATTTTCCCATTGGTAAGCAATGCTGAACCTGCCCCTTTAAGCACTGCCAACTTTAGCTAAGCAGGTTTGCCCATAGCTTAGCTTACCTCAGTATATTCAAAACCATCCAATCATGGCAAAGGGTGGGAAATCAGCCATATTTAAACCTCACAGGCAGGAATACCGCTCATAATCAGTTGCAGCTCCACACTGTAGGCAGTGTGGCTGGTGTTGGAGAGGGTATGCATTTTCGGGTGCAGCGCTGGGGCATACAGGAGTCCAAGGTCATGGTAGGACTCCTTGTTAAAAAACATGATGTGAGACTGCTGCAGGACCAGTACCAGGGCTCCCAATACAAAGTGGAGGCCTGGGAAAGTCTTGCCTGTGTTCTCACCAGTGCCACTGGCATCCCTCAGACTGGTGAGCAGGTCCGGCACCACTATGCTGACTTGAAGCAGAGGAAGAGGGAGCTCTTGGACCAGTGGGTCTAAGAAGCATGGTAGAGGGATGATGTCCCAGGCATGTGTAAGTATTCATATCAATAACTGTTTAACAAAGTCCAGCCTGTGTATGTGATGGATAGGTATGCATAAATGTTTCTCTATCTGCTTTACAGCTGCAGCTGAGCGGGCTGTGAGACAGGAAGCCCACGCAAGCAGGTTGCAAAGGCTGCATTGTGAGGCTGGTGAGTAACAATCTAGCTTGTAGTATTCATACCAAATAAATATAAAGGAGTATATGTCACCTGGCAGTATTACAAATGGGTATGGTTTGTACTGAATAAATCAGACAATATTACAGTAATAGTCTCATATAGGTTATATATAAATAAAACTGTAACTGCCTGTCAATAAAATTCAAAACCCTGGACTGGTTGTTTTTACTCTGGTATTGTATGAATTGAAATGTGTACAGGTTATGCACAACAATTAAAGCTCTGAAAGCATTAAACAATCAAGTCTCATCTGACAAGGTTAGTGCCTCTGTAAGACACTAGATTAATGATATGAAATGTTTCATGCACCAAGATCTGATATCTGAATACTAAAGTTCTGTTAACCACTGTTTTCCACACTGTGCTATGTCAACATGTATGTACAGGAATGTATGTATAAGAATGTTGTAATTACAAGGTAAGATTGTACAATCAAGAGAGAATGAAACAGAAAACATTAAAGGAAGGGACAGCAGTTTCTCCATAGCTTGTTTTGATAAAACACAAACTTGTTGTAATTTTAGCAGAAACAGCCATGGTTCGAATCCCGGCAGTGGTAGTAGGCTGTATGCATACTTTCAATTAGGATTATGTGAATATGTATAGAAACAGACAGGCAGTATTAACATAAATTTCCTCCACAGGTCTTGCAGGTAAGAGAAGGTATAAAGTAGCTAAAAGAAGGCTGTAGTTACACTGTGTCGAACACCCATGGTCCAAACCCAAGGCTGCAAATGACAGCAAGATAAGTATATACACCAAGTGGTCTCCCCTAAGAAATGTTCAAAAGTGTCATGCTGTCACAGCTACTGGTCTCTGCTGCCAACAACCAGGGTGACTGAAAGAAATTAAGGCAGAGTATGGCAGTAGCACACACACACACACACACACACACACACACACACACACACACACACACACACACACACACACACACACACACACACACACTATGAGTTCACATATGTAACCCTGTGTTAATATGGGTAGAAACAGTCAGTTAAACAGTAATTCCCTCCACAGGTCTTCCAGGTAAGAGAAGGTATAAAGTAGCTATAAGGAGGCAGTAATTATACACTGTGTACAAACATACCCCTGCCCAACCCAAGGCCATAGGTTTTTGTAATAATACCTGTAGAGTAATGATTAGAGCAATGATCATTAAAGCTGTGACCACTACAAGAATCTACATTTGTTAATTGACGTCTCTCTCTCTCTTTCCCCCACCTTATCTTTACCAATAATCTAAACACATAAATGAATGGGTATGTTTTCCACCAAACCTACCATTGGGACGTGTCCTATTGTTCTATAAATGTTGAAATGTATTCCAATTAATGTTCCCTGTTCAAATACCATCATTGGTGGCCTGTTGCTATCAATGTAACCTGAATGCAGGTGTAATGCCCACTGTGGTTCCATATATGCATGTGTTCTGTTTGCTATGCAAATGTTCCATATGTGATATTTTGGGTTAATGGGAATACTCGTGCATACTGTTATAACTAATCCTGGAATGTGTTTACCATTACTAACCAACATATGTTCTAAAACTGCAACACCATAGCATGTCTGGGAAGGCCAATCCCTGCAGATCTGCCTCTACCACCTCATCTGGCCATGGCACCGGGCCCAGCACATCTGGGACCCACCCCTGGACCGCCTTGTCTGCTGGTCCTGCACCACCTTCAGGTGGAACTGTCTTAGGGGATGGTGCTCGTCCACCCTCCCCCCCCAGGCTCGGGAGCAGACAGGATCCTGTCATGCGAAGCCAGGTCCGAGGTCTGGTGTGTAGTGAGCTCCGCAGAGAATTGGGAGATCTGCAACACCAGCTTGATGGTCGTGTGGTGCATTTAGAGGGTCAGCCTGCCCTCCATGCTCAGCTCCCAGCACAGCCACCTTTGAGGCCATGAAGGTGCAGTGACTGCCTGTGGGTGGGGACCTCGGTATCACTGTATCCATTTGGGGGCTCATGGGCTTCCGATTACCAAACACCCCTCCCCATCCAAGGTGTTTACCCCACCATGTGTCATATACCACCCCTGTATGCTCTCTTGTCTTCCTACCAAACTTACTTCCCCAAATATACCTACTATGCTTCCCCAACATCCCACTCTCACCTTAAAAAAAAACAAGGCAATCTGTTCCTGAAAAAAAATTTTCACCCCATACACAGCTGTCCATTTCGCAGGTGTCCAATGGACACGTAATCTGGTCTAATTGGCTTCACAACACATTATTGTTGTCCTCATCCCTCTTTCAGGGTTTTGAGTTTCCAAATATACCTCTAAATTTAGTATATATGCACAGCTGTTGCTGTAGAAGAAATGGACAGCTACAGACCTTCCCTACACCCATCCTGCACATCCCATCACCCCTTTTTTCTTCTCTTTTAAAGAAATTAGCATGGGGGTAAGTGGGAGTAAGCCTGTTTGCACATTGCTAAGTGATATGTACACAGGTTAAACACTTTTAAGGCTAACTATCTGTCAGCATAGTTAACTGGAAGTTAGCATTGCTTACTGCCTCACATACCCAGGCAAACCCACTTACAACTGCTTAAAAGTGCCCTAATCACTTTCTGATGGATAGGTATGCATAAATGTTTCTCTATCTTCTTTACAGCTCCAGCTGAGTGGGCTGTGAACCAGGAAGCCCATGCAAGCAGGTTGCAAGGGCTGCATTGCGAGGCTGGTGAGTAACAATCTAGCTTGTAGTATTCATACCAAATTAATATAAAGGAGTAGAATGTTACCTGGCAGTATTAAAAATGGGTATGGTTTGTACTGAATAAACCAGACAATATTACAGTAATAATCTCATATAGGTTATATATAAATAAAACTGCCTGTCAATAAAATTCAAAACCCTGGACTGATTGTGTTTACTCAGGTGTTGTATGAATTGAAATTTGTACAGGTTATGCACAATAACTATAGCTCTGAAAGCATTCAACAATCAAGTCTTATCTGACAAAGTTAGTGCCTCTGTAAGACACTATATTAATGATATGAAATGTTTCCTGCACCAAGATCTGATATCTGAATAGTAATGTTGTGTTAACCACTGTTTTCAACACTGTGCTATGTCAAAAGGTATGTACAGGAATGTATGTATAAGAATGTTGTAATTACAAAGTCAGATTGTACAACCAAGAGAGAATGAGACAGAAAACATTCAAGGAAGGGACAGCAGTTGCTCAATAACTTGTTCTGATGAAACACAAACATGTTGTAATTTTAGCAGAAATAGCCATAGTTCGAATCCTGGGAGTGGTAGTAGGCTGTATGCATAATTTCAACTAGAATTATGTGAATATGTGTAGAAACAGTCAGGTAGCGTTAACATAAATTTTTTCCACAGGTCTTCCAGGTAAGAGAAGGTATAAAGTAGCTATAAAAAGGCTGTAGGTATACTGTGTCTAACACCCACGGTCCAACCCCAAGGCTGTAAATGACAGCAAGATAAGTACATACACCAATTGGACTCCACCAAGAAATGTTCAAAAGTGTCATGCTGTCACAGCTACTGGTCCCTGCTGCCAATAACTAGGATGATTGATGGAAATCAAGGCAGAGTATGGCAGCAGCATGCACACACACACACACACACACACACACACACGCACACGCACAGGCACACACACACACACACACACACACACACACACACACACACACACACACACACACACACACACACACACACACACACACACACACTATGAGTGCACATATGTAACCCTATGTTAATATGGATAGAAACAGTCCGGTAGTGTTAACAAATATTCCTTCCACAGGTCTTCCAGGTAAGAGAAGGTATAAAGTAGTTATAAGAAGGCAGTAATTATACACTGTGTACAAACATACCACTGCCCAACCCAAGGCCATAGGTTGTTGTAATAATACCTGCAGAGTAATGATTAGAGCAATGATCATTAAAGCTGTGACCACTACAAGAATCTACATTTGTTAACTGACATCTCTCTCCCCCCCACTTTATCTTTACCAGTAATCTACACACATAAATAAATTGGTATGTTTTCCACCAAATTTACCATTGAGACATGTGTCCTATTGTTCTACAAATGTTGAAATGTATTCCAGTTCATGTTCCCTGTTCAAATACCATCATTGGTGGCCTGTTGCTATCAATGTAACCTGCATGCCGGTGTAATGCCCACTGTGGTTCCATATATGCATGTGTTCTGTTTGCTATGCAAATGTTCCATATCTGTTGTTTTGGGTTAATGGGAAAACTCATGCATGCTGTTATAACTAATCCAGGAATGTGTTTACCATTACTAGCCAACATATGTTCTGCAGATCTGCCTATCCCACCTCATCTGGCCATGACCCTGGGCCCCAGCACATCTGGGACCTACCCCGGAACCTCCTCATCTGCTGGTCCTGTATCACCTTTGGGTGGAACTTTCTTAGGGGATGGGGCTTGTCCCCACCCTGGGCTCGGCGCAGACATGATCCTGTCACCCAAAGCTAGGTCTAGGGTCTGGTGTGTAGCGAGCTCCGCAGAGAATTGGGAGATCTGCTATGCCAGCTTGAGAGCCGCTTGGTGCATTTAGAGGGTCAGCCTGCCCCTCCTGCTCAGCTCCCAGCATAGCCACCTTCAGGGCTGTAAAGGTACAGTGGTGACTGCCCACGGGTTGGGACCTCGGTCCCACTGTATCCATTTGGGGGCTTGTGGGCTTCCGATTACCAAACACCCCTCCCCATTCAAGGTGTTTACCCCCCATGTGTCATATACCACCCCTGTATGCTGTCTTGTCTGTCTTCCTACCCAACCTACCTTCCCAAATATACCTACTATCCTTCCCTAACATCCCACTCTCACCTTAAGAAAAAAAAAAAGGGCAATCTGTTCCTGAAAAAATTTTTTCGCCCCATATATAGCTGTCCATTTCGCACATGTTCACTGGACACATGTAATCTGGTCTAATTGGCTTCACAACAAATTATTGTTATCCTCATCCCCCTCTCAGGGTTTTGAGTGTCCAAATATACTTCCAAATTTAGTATGTATGCACAGCTGTTGCTGTAGAAGAAATGGACAGCTATAGACCTTCCCTACACCCATCCTGCACATCCCTAGTTTTTCCCACTTCATGCCCCCTTTTTCACCACTGTCTTATCACCTCTTTTTTTCTTTTCTTTTAAAGAAATAAGCACGGGGGTAAGTGGGAGTAAGAAGTAGTAAGCGGGAGTAAGCCTGTTTGCACATTGCGTACACAGGTTAAACACTTTCAAGGCTAACTATCTGTCAGCATAGTTAACTGGAAGTTAGCATTGCTTACTGCCTCGCATACCCATGCAAACCCACTTACAACTGCTTAAAAGTGCCTTAATCACTTTCTGATGGATAGGTATGCATAAATGTTTCTCTGTCTTCTTTACAGCTCTAGCTGAGTGGGCTGTGAACCAGGAAGCCCATGCAAGCAGGTTGCAAAGGCTGCGTTGCGAGGCTGGTGAATAACAATCTAGCTTGTAGTATTCATACCAAATAAATATAAAGGAGTAGAATTTTACCTGGCAGTATTAAAAATGGGTATGGTATGTACTGAATAAACCAGACAATATTACAGTAATAATCTCATATAGGTTATATATAAATAAAACTGTAACTGCCTGTCAATAAAATTCAAAACCCTGGACTGGTTGTGTTTACTCTGGTATTGTATGAATTGAAATTTGTAAAGGTTATGAACAACAACTATAGCTCTGAAAGCATTAAACAATCAAGTCTCATCTGACAAAGTTAGTGCCTCTGAAATACACTAGATTAATCATATGAAATGTTTCATGTATCAAGATCTGATATCTGAATAGTAAATGTGTTAACCACTGTTTTCCACACTGTGCTTTGTCAAAAGGTATGTATAGGAATGTATGTATAAGAATTTTGTAATTACAAGGTCAGATTGCACAACCAAGGGAGAATGACACAGAAAACATTCAAAGAAGGGAAAGCAGTTTCTCAATTGCTAGTTCTGATGAAACACAAACTTGTTGTAATTTTAGCAGAAACAGCCATTGTTCAAATCCCAGGTGTGGTAGTAGGATGTATGCATAATTTCAACTAGAATTATGTGAATATGTGTAGAAATAGTCAGGTAGTGTTAACATAAATTTTTTCCACAGGTCTTGCAGGTAAGAGAAGGTATAAAGTAGCTAAAAGAAGGCTGTAGTTACACTGTGTCGAACACTCATGGTCCAACCCCAAGGTTGCAAATGACAGCAAGATAAGTATATACACCAAGTAGTCTCCCCCAAGAAATGTTCAAAAGTGTCATGCTGTCACAGCTACTTGTCTCTGCTGCCAACAACCAGGGTGACTGATAGAAATCAAGGTAGAGTATGGCAGTAGCACACACACACACACACACACACACACACACACGCACACGCACACGCACACGCACACACACACACACACACGCGCGCACACACACACACACACACACACACACACACACACACACACACACACACACACACACACACACACACACACACACACACTGTGAGTGCATATATGTAACCCCTATGTTAATATGGGTAGAAACAGTCAGGTAGTGTTAACAAAAATTCCCTCTAGAGGTCTTCCAGGCAAGAGAAGGTATAAAGTAGTTATAAGAAGGCAGTAATTATACACTGTGTACAAACATACCACTGCCCAACCCAAGGCCATAGGTTTTTGTAATAATACCTGCAGAGTAATGATTAGAGCAATGATCATTAAAGCTGTGAACACTACAAGAATTTACATTTGTTAATTGACATCTCTCTCTCTCCCCCACCTTATCTTCACCAATAATCTAAACACATAAATGAATGGGTATGTTTTCCACCAAACCTGCCATTGGGACACATGTCCTATTGTTCTACAAATGTTTAAATGTATTCTAGTTAATGTTCCCTGTTCAAATACCATCATTTTTGGCCTGTTGCTATCAATGTAACCTGCATGCCAGTGAAATGCCCACTGTGGTTCCATATATGCATGCGTTCTGTTTGCTATGCAAATGTTCCATATCTGTTGTTTTGGTTTAATGGGAATACTCATGCATGCTGTTATAACTAATCCAGGAATGTGTTTACCATTACTAGCCAACATATGTTCTAAAACTGCAACAGCATAGCACTTTTGGGAAGGCCGATTCCTGCAGATCTGCCTATCCCACCTCATCTGGCCATGACCCTGGGCCCCAGCACATCTGGGACCTACCCCGGAACCTCCTCATCTGCTGGTCCTGTATCACCTTTGGGTGGAACTTTCTTAGGGGATGGGGCTTGTCCCCCCCTGGGCTCGGCGCAGACATGATCCTGTCACCCGAAGCTAGGTCCAGGGTCTGATGTGTAGTGAGCTCCGCAGAGAATTGGGAGATCTGCTATGCCAGCTTGAGAGCCGCTTGGTGCATTTAGAGGGTCAGCCTGCCCCTCCTGCTCAGCTCCCAGCATAGCCACCTTCAGGGCCGTAAAGGTGCAGTGGTGACTGCCCACGGGTTGGGACCTCGCTCCCACTGTATCCATTCGGGGGCTTGTGGGCTTCCGATTACCAAACACCCCTCCCCATTCAAGGTGTTTACCCCCCATGTGTCATATACTGCCCCTGTATGCTGTCTTGTCTGTCTTCCTACCCAACCTACCTTCCCAAATATACCTACTATCCTTCCCTAACATCCCACTCTCACCTTAAGAAAAAAAAAAGGGCAATCTGTTCCTGAAAAAAATTTTTCGCCCCATATATATCTGTCCATTTCGCACGTGTTCACTGGACACATGTAATCTGGTCTAATTGGCTTCACAACAAATTATTGTTATCCTCACCCCTCTCTCAGGGTTTTGAGTGTCCAAATATACTTCCAAATTTAGTATGTATGCACAGCTGTTGCTGTAGAAGAAATGGACAGCTATAGACCTTCCCTACACCCATCCTGCACATCCCTAGTTTTTCCCTCTTCATGCCCCCTTTTTCACCACTGTCTTATCACCTCTTTTTTCTTTTCTTTTAAAGAAATAAGCACGGGGGTAAGTGGGAGTAAGAAGTAGTAAGCGGGAGTAAGCCAGTTTGCACATTGCGTACACAGGTTAAACACTTTCAAGGCTAACTATCTGTCAGCATAGTTAACTGGAAGTTAGCATTGCTTACTGCCTCGCATACCCGTGCAAACCCACTTACAACTGCTTAAAAGTGCCTTAATCACTTTCTGATGGATAGGTATGCATAAATGTTTCTCTGTCTTCTTTACAGCTCCAGCTGAGTGGGCTGTGAACCAGGAAACCCATGCAAGCAGGTTGCAAAGGCTGCGTTGCGAGGCTGGTGAATAACAATCTAGCTTGTAGTATCCATACCAAATAAATATAAAGGAGTAGAATTTTACCTGGCAGTATTAAAAATGGGTATGGTATGTACTCAATAAACCAGACAATATTACAGTAATACTCTCATATAGGTTATATATAAATAAAACTGTAACTGCCTGTCAATAAAATTCAAAACCCTGGACTGGTTGTGTTTACTCTGGTATTGTATGAATTGAAATTTGTAAAGGTTATGAACAACAACTATAGCTCTGAAAGCATTAAACAATCAAGTCTCATCTGACAAAGTTAGTGCCTCTGAAATACACTAGATTAATCATATGAAATGTTTCATGCATCAAGATCTGATATCTGAATAGTAATGATGTGTTAACCACTGTTTTCCACACTTTGCTTTGTCAAAAGGTATGTATAGGAATGTATGTATAAGAATTTTGTAATTACAAGGTCAGATTGCACAACCAAGGGAGAATGACACAGAAAACATTCAAAGAAGGGAAAGCAGTTTCTCAATAGCTAGTTCTGATGAAACACAAACTTGTTGTAATTTTAGCAGAAACAGCCATTGTTCGAATCCCGGGTGTGGGAGTGGGATGTATGCATAATTTCAACTAGAATTATTTGAATATGTGTAGAAATAGTCAGGTAGTGTTAACATAATTTTTTTCCACAGGTCTTGCAGGTAAGAGAAGGTATAAAGTAGCTAAAAGAAGGCTGTAGTTACACTGTGTCGAACACCCATGGTCCAACCCCAAGGTTGCAAATGACAGCAAGATAAGTATATACACCAAGTAGTCTCCCCCAAGAAATGTTCAAAAGTGTCATGCTGTCACAGCTACTTGTCTCTGCTGCCAACAACCAGGGTGACTGATAGAAATCAAGGTAGAGTGTGGCAGTAGCACACACACACACACACACACACACACACACACACACACACACACACGCACACACACGCGCACACACACACACACACACACACACACACACACACACACTGTGAGTGCATATATGTAACCCCTATGTTAATATGGGTAGAAACAGTCAGGTAGTGTTAACAAAAATTCCCTCCAGAGGTCTTCCAGGTAAGAGAAGGTATAAAGTAGTTATAAGAAGGCAGTAATTATACACTGTGTACAAACATACCACTGCCCAACCCAAGGCCATAGGTTGTTGTAATAATACCTGCAGAGTAATGATTAGAGCAATGATCATTAAAGCTGTGAACACTACAAGAATTTACATTTGTTAATTGACATCTCTCTCTCTCCCCCACCTTATCTTCACCAGTAATCTAAACACATAAATGAATGGGTATGTTTTCCACCAAACCTACCATTGGGACACATGTCCTATTGTTCTACAAATGTTTAAATGTATTCTAGTTAATGTTCCCTGTTCAAATACCATCATTGGTGGCCTGTTGCTATCAATGTAACCTGCATGCCAGTGAAATGCCCACTGTGGTTCCATATATGCATGCGTTCTGTTTGCTATGCAAATGTTCCATATCTGTTGTTTTGGTTTAATGGGGAATACTCATGCATGCTGTTATAACTAATCCTAGAATGTGTTTACCATTACTAACCAACATATGTTCTAAAACTGCAACACCATAGCACGTCTGGGAAGGCCGATCCCTGCAGATCTGCCTATCCCACCTCATCTGGCCATGGCACCGGTCCCCAGCACATCTGTTACCCACCCCGGGACATCCTCATCTGCTGGTCCTGCACCACCTTCAGGAGGAACTGCATCATGGGGTGGTGCAGAAAGGATCCTGTCACTGTCCAGGATCTGGTGTGTAGTGAGCTCCGCAGAGAATTGGGAGATCTGCTATGCCAGCTTGAGGGCTGTGCGGTGCATTTAGGGGGTCAACCTGACCCTCCTGCTCAGCTCCCAGCACAGCCACCTTCAGGGCCATGAAGGTGCAGTAGTGACTGCCCATGTGTTGGGACCTCGGTCCCACTGTATCCATTTGGGGGCTTGTGAGCTTCTGATTACCAAATACCCCTCCTCATCCAAGGTTTTTACCCCATATGTGTCATATACTGCCCCTGTATGCTGTCTTGTCTGTCTTGTCTGTCTTCCTACCAAACCTACCTACCCAAATATACCCACTATCCTTCTCCAACATCTCGCTCTCACCTTAAAAAAAAACAATGGCAGTCTGTTCCTGAAAAAAAAAATTGCCCCATACATAGCTGTCCATTTCACTAGTGCCCACTGGACACATGTAATCTGGTCTAATTGGCTTCACAATACATTATTGTTGTCCTCACCCCCCTCTCAGGGTTTGAATGTCCAAAAATACCTCCAAATTCAGTCTATATGCACAGCTGTTGCTGCAGAAGAAATGGACAGCTATAGACTTTTCCTACATCCATACTGTACATCCCTAGTTTTCCCTCTTCATGCCCCCTTTTTCACCACTGTGTTATCACCCCTTTTTTCTTTTCTTTTAAAGAAATTAGCATGGGGGTAAGTGGCAGTAAGCAGTAGTAAGTGGGAGTAAGCCTGTTTGCATAGTGCTAAGTGATGCGTACACAGGTTGAACACTTTTAAGGCTATCTGTCAGCATAGTTAACCGGATGTTAGCGTTGCTTACTGCCTCGCAAACCTGTGTAAACCCACTTACAACTGCTTAAAAGTGCCTTAATCACTTTGTATCCAACAGCTCTTGTTCTTCCCAGCAACAAAATAATTAGCCCTTGCAAGACTTGAACCCAGGACCCTGCACACCATAGCCACAGCAATTTACCACTAAGCCATCTGAGCTGTGGATAGGTCTGATGTTTTTCAGACATATCATTCAGCACAGTCATTCAACAGTAGGGAAAAAGTTTGTTAACATTAGTCAGGTTTTGTACATATATATAAATGTATATGTGTATGGATATGCATAC